>NW_028258315.1:17146742-17298257 GCF_053883595.1 Heterocephalus glaber
GGACAAACTTTCATCTTTTGGGGCCTATTTCTTCATAAAGTATGGCAGTTTAACTAAATGACTCCTCAGCCTTCCTCCAGTCTAACATTCTCTAATTTTGACCCTTACACTTAATTTGATTAGTCTTGAATGTACCTTTGTGTATAGATTATCTAGAAAATACCTTTAGCTTAACTTGTGGGGCCTGGTGGGGGGGAGCTCTGAAAACTTAGTTCAGGAGAAAGTGGGGAGGTGGTTTGTTCCATTTGGAGCCCTGATCAGTTTCTTTATAATGGCTCATTTTATATTAGAAGTGTACAGAGCTACCTACCTCTTTGTCAGATGCTAGGAAATGTTCATCGAAGCACTGCTGCCTAGTTTTAACCTTTCCTTGAAGCAAAAATGATGGTCAAGTGTTTGTATTTCTCTTTCTTTCTTTCTTTCTTTCTTTCTTTCTTTCTTTCTTTCTTTCTTTCTTTCTTTCTTTCTTTCTGTCTTTCTGTCTTTCTTTCCTTCCTTTCTTGTACCGGAGATTGAACTCGGGACCTTGCGCTTGTAAAGCAGGTGGTAGAACCACTGAGCTAAATCCCCGGCCCTTTCACTGACTCTTATTTTTCTTTTTTGGTACCGGGGATGGAACTCAGGTCTTTGTGCTTGCTCAGCAGGTGGCAGAACCCTGAGCTAAATCCCTGGACCACTTCACTGACTTTCTTGATGAGGTTCAGGTTAGATAAAAACTTAGAGACCAAAATTATTTGAAATTTTAAATTAAGACTCATTAGTCTGTCTTGATGTTACCAAAACATCTGAGACAAGCATTTGGCAGATAAATAGAAGCCCTATCTGCCCTCGTATAATGGAGGCCAAACTTCAGTGGTCTGGTATTTGATTGAAATTTATTGCTGTATATTTTTATAATTCCTGAAGAATATGCTGTCATTCTTGGCTGAATTCCACTTCTGAATGAAAAATCTTGTTGTATGGGGTGCTCTCGACATGGGAAAAGGCAACTTGGCAACATTCATGTCTGTTGGGAGGAAATGGTTTGGTCTGTGGAGCTGTATAACTCTTATATTATGTAGACATAAAGAAGAGATTCTTAGCACGTTTTGAAATTTGTAAAATTTTCAATAACCCTTTGCAGATCTTTATATCTCTGTGTGTACATGTTTGTGTGTGCATCTGTGTACACGGGTTTGTGTGTCTGGGGTCTTGAAGTGTGTTTGTGTTTCAGGTGTACAGTGATTGACAGCAATTCTTGAATTATAACAGTTTATATTTTGAAAGTTTCTTCACACTCTACAGTTTGTAATCTGTGAAGGTGAAACCAGAGTTGAGGAGATCATGCAGGGAGCTTCCATCTTTTGACCATTTCTTCAGGACTCATAGTGTCAGAACTGAGCTTTGAGAGAAACAGAAAAAGGCAGAGGAGGGAGGAAAGGACACAGGCTAGACCAGTGGACTGGGGTATTCTGATGGTCTCACTCTAGAGAATTTGGGCAGGTGAGTGAACAACTGGTTCTAAGTACAAGGTGAGTGCAGTAGAAGCCCAAGGAGGTCAGTGGGAGGAAGAGTCCATCCATCCATCCATCCATCCTCTCTGTAGTGGTACCTAGTTTGCAACCAGGTGTTGCAATTGGTGAAGAGAGTGTAAAAGTTTCTTTCCTTGAGCATTCTAAGAACAAGTGGGTCAGACAGATGTGTAAATAAACTGATAGAAAGTCATAAATATTGATCCGGGCCTTCCAGCCACCAGTGGACTGGTGAGCAGTGGAGCCACGTGGGCACCTGCAGCATCACCCCAGCATGCACCCCCCCACCCCCCACCCCCGGCCTCCTGGCTGCACCTGTACCTGGATCCATACTGCAGAGGCACAGGGGGTCATAAAGGCTATTGTCCTGAGCTCCAGAAGATAGAGCAGAAGTGAACAACAGAAAGAGGGCCTTATTCCTTCTAAGTCCTCATCCTGAAGGGTAAAGTTGCTATATTGAAGAGTTTATTCACTATAAACTTATTTTGGGCTAGTCCTCGATTTTGATTTAATTCACATGGTTCAAGGTGATAGATTAATAACTACCACAAATTGTCATTTTCTAAGCTGTGCTTGAGTCTATTGTTGTGGCTGATAGTATCATTTGGGCTAAGGTGTTGTGATTGATCTAATTAGTTATCCTTCCTGGTATAATGAAAATGAGATAGCCTTAGAGTCATTAGAGACTCAAAACCTAAAGACCAGCTATATCTGGAAGACACCTCTGAGAAGCAGTCATTCCATAGGGTTCTAAATACAAGCAACAAAGATACTTACATTAAGCAATACTGAAGTATCAGCCCAGGAATTAAACCAAGGACTGTACCACCAACAAAAATAGAAATGGGAAGACATTTAAGCAAGGTACAAACCCTGTCTTCCAGCTTACCAAAGGCAAATTCTGGGGGAACTGAGATGGAAAAGTCTGATAATCAACCACTGGACACCCTGAACTGATAGCACAGGAAGTAACAAAACAGATGAATGAGGCTCTAGAAAAATTCAAAACAGAAATAATTTCCCAGATAACTACAGAGATGGTGAGCAGAATAAAAAACACGATTAGAGACTCTAGAAGAGAAACAGATTAAAAAAAAATAGATGAGTTCAGGACCATGATGGAAGCCATGAATGCTCAGCATAGGAAAGAAATGGAAACCATGAATACATAACATAGGAAAGAAGTGGAATCTATGAAACAGATTCAAACAGATGTCCAGGAAATTAAAAACTCTGTTGAAAGCATACACAGCAGACTGAGCCAGTCTGAAGACAGAATATCAGATATAGAAGATAGGATGGCAGTCAGTGACCATGAAAAGAGAGATCTCTTAAAATTAGTAAGGGACTATGAGAAATGAAGCCAACAGCTCCTAGATGATGCAAAGAAGAATAATATAAGATTGATAGGAGTCCACAAAAAAGCAGGAGAAAGTACAAATGATATAAAAAAACTTCACAGAATTAATGATAGAAAACTTCTCAAACAGAGCAAAAGAATTTGACATACAGATAAGTGAGGCAGGTAGGACTCCAACTAGCTGTGATTAAAAAAAAGCTATACCTAGACATATAATAGTCAAGATACCAGAAACCCAACAGAAGAACAAAATACTACAAGCAGTTAGAGAAAAGAAACAAATTACATGCAAAGGAAAGCCCATCAGAATCACAGCAGACTTTTCAACACAAACCCTCAAGTCAAGGAGAGCCTAGAGTGAGGTATTTCAAGCCCTAAAAGAAAACAACCTCCAACCTAGATTGATGTATCCTACAAAACTATCTTCCAAAATTGATGGGGAAATAACATACTTCCATGACAAAGAACACCCGAGAAACTTCATGAATACCAAATCAGCACTCCAAACAATTTAAAAAAATATCCTAGAAAAAGACAATGAAAGTTACAACTCCATGAGGCCCAACAGAGCAAATCCAAAATATTTCATCAGGCAAGGCAAGAAATTAAAGGAAGAAGGGGAAAAATAAAAAAGAGCCAACAACAGGAAAATAACATGACAATGATAAGTCAATACTTAACAGTTATAACCATCAATGTTAATGACCTCCATTCACTAATCAAAAGAAACAGACTGGAAGAATGGATTAAGAAGCAAAATCCAACAATTTGCTGTATACAGGAAATGCACCTAGTTCAAAAAGAAACTCATAGACTGAAAGTAAAAGGATGGAAAACAGTTCTCTATGTGACAGGAACCCAGAAAAAAGCAGAGGCTGGGGCTGGGGATTTAGTCAGTGGTTTCTCCACCTGCTGCGCAAGTGCAAGGATCCAAGTTCGATCCCCGGTACCTTAAAAAAAAAAAAAAAAAAAAGGGAGAGGTAGCTATCTTATTTGCAGACAAAGTAGATTTCAAACCAAAACTAATTAAGAGAAACAAAGAAGGTCATTACATCCTTGTAAAGGGAACAATCCAAGAGGGAGTGATAACAATAAATATATATGTCATAAATATATATACACCAAATACTAATGCCCCCAACTATACAAAACAAATATTAAGGGACATGAAAAACCAAATAAGCAGTAATAGAATTGTAGTGGGGGACCTCAATAACCCACTATCACAAATAGACAGATCATCTAGA
The DNA here is from genome assembly GCF_053883595.1 of Heterocephalus glaber. Taxonomy (NCBI): domain Eukaryota; kingdom Metazoa; phylum Chordata; class Mammalia; order Rodentia; family Bathyergidae; genus Heterocephalus; species Heterocephalus glaber. Next base: position 17,150,861 of record NW_028258315.1, read on the forward strand.
CAAAAAATCAACAATAAAATACTAGAACTGAACCAAGCTTTTGAACAAATGGACTTAATAGATGTCTACAGAGTGTTCCACCCCACAAAATCAGAATATATAGTCTTCTCGGCTGCACACGGGTCATTCTCCAAAATGGACCATATAGCCTGCCTCTTGGCTGCGCGTGCATTGGCCTGCAGACCCGGAAGTGCATCCTGTGGAGTGGAGGTCACAGCACTGCACACCTCTCCCAGGAACCCTAGAATCCTGTGTCCATGTATCAGCTCAACTCTGCTGGAACATCCAACAGGATTAACTTTTAAAGACTCAATGTTACATAAGGAAGAAGCCAACAAGAGGAAAGAAAAGGAGTCAAGAATGGGTGTTATTCAGGGTCTGTTGACATTCAGGGATGTGGCCATAGAATTCTCCCAAGAGGAGTGGGAAGACCTGGCCCCTGCTCAGAGGACTTTATACAGGGATGTGATGTTGGAGAACTACAGGAACCTGGTCTCCCTGGGACTCTCTCCTTTTGACCTGAGTGTTGTCTCCTTGTTGGAGCAAGGAGGAGAGCCCTGGAGTGTGGATGGCCAAGTGAAAGTATCCAGAAACCCAGTCAAGTGGAAAAGTGTCAAAGGTGTGAACACAGATACCTCTCCTGAATGTGTCATCAAGGGATTTCCCCCCAGGAGAAGAAGTGGTACCACAGAAATGTTCCAGACAGCAATGTTGCAGAAACATAAAATCCATGACATTCAAGAATTGTGCTTCAGAGACAGGCAGGTCTGTGGACCCCCTACCAAGGTCGTGAGTCACGTGGAACATGCCGAATCAGCCCGCTGCAGACAGGCAGGTCTGCAGATGCCCTACCGAGATCATGAGTCGTACGGAACATGCGGAATCAGCTCGGGCCCCGGCAGCAATCCACTGGACACTCCCTCCCCCACTCCTCTGTACAGCCACCTGGTTCCACACTACAAAGATGCAGAGGACACCAGACCACCAGACCACGGTACTGGGTCCTGCTGCTCCTGGCCAGGAGGTAGGGCTTCTGAGCCGCCGTCCCACTGCTCCTGGTCCAGAGGAAGGGGCTTCCCGGCCACCATCCCTCCAGCTGCTCCCAGCCCAAAGGAAAGGGCTTTTGGGGCACCGTCCCTACCACTGCTCCTGGCCCCTGTCCCACCTCTCCCAGCTCAGAGGAGGTAATCCGCATGGGTGCCAACAGCACCCATGGCCCCCACAGTCGAAATGAGAAAACACGTAAATAAGTCTCAAAACCAGACTTCCAGATCACCTACAGCAACCCCAAAGGGAAATGAGATGGAACACTCTCATACTCAACCACCTGGACTCACTGAACTGGCAACAAAAAGGGATCTGGAAAAAAGGAAATCAGAAAGAATTTCTCAGATAACAGGAGAAATTGTGCTCCTAGTGCAAGACATGATTAATAAATCTAGAGAGGAGCTGAGGAACATGATGGAATCTCAACATAAGAAACAAATGGAATCCAGAAAACAGATGGAAATAGATTACTAGGAGATGAAAAACTCCATTGAAAGTCTACACAGCAGAATGAGCCAATGTGAGGACAGAATTTCAGATATAGAAGATAAGATTGCAATTAATGAGTAGGAAAAGAAAAATTGCTTCAAAATTATAAGGGAACATGAGAAATCAATCTAGCAGCTGCTAGATGATGCAAAGAAGAATAACATAATACTGATTGGAGTCAATGAAGAAACAGGAGAGAGTGCAGATGACATAAAAAAACTTCACAGAAGTAATGGCAGAAAACTTCCCAAGCAGGGGAAAAGAACTTGACATACAGATAAGTGAGGCGTATAGGACTCCAACTAGTTTTGATCAAAAAAAATCTACACATAGGCATATAATTGTTAAGATTCCAGAAACTCAACAGAAGAACAAAGTTCTACAAGTAGTTAGAGAAAAGAAACAAATCACATACAAAGGAAAGCCCATCAGAATCACAGCAGACTTCTCAACACAAACCATCAAGGCAAGAAGAGCTTGGAATGACATATTCCAAGCCCTAAAAGAAAACAGCCTCCAACCCAGGTTGATGTACCCTGCAAAACTATCTTTCAAAATGGATGGAGAAATAAGATACTTTCATGACAAAGAGCACCTTTGGAACTTGGTGAATACCAAACCAGCACGCCAAAGAATTTTGCACAATATCCTAGGAACAGACATTGAGGATCACAACCCCAGGAAGCAAAGCAGAATGAACCTATCTGGCACAACAAGAAATTAAATGTAAAGGGGAGAACCCAATAAAAAGAAAAAGTCATGGCAATGACAAGTCAGTACATTTCAGTTATAACCATCAATGTTAATGGTCTCAATTTGCCAATCAAAAGAAATGGACTGGTGGAATGGGTCAAGAAGCAAAATCCAACAAGATGCTGCATACAAGAAACACACTTAATTCAAAAGGAAACTCACAGATTGAAAGTTAAAGGGCGGAAAACAATACTCCATGTGACAGGAACCCAAAAAAAAGCAGGAGTAGCTATCCTCTTTGCAGATCAAGTAGATTTCAAACCAACACTGATTAAGAGAGACAAAGAAGGACACTACATCCTTGTAAAGGGAACAATCCAAGAAGAAGAGATGACAATCATAAATATCTATGCACCAGACACTAGTGTGCCCAACTATATAAAACAACTACTAATGGACATGAAAAGTCATATATGCACTACTACAATTGTAGTGGGGGACCTCAACACCCCCACTGTCACAAATAGATAGATCAACTAGACAAAAAATAAGTAAGGAAATACTAGAACTCAGTGGAACTCTTGAACAAATGAACTTAACAGATGTTTACCGAGTCTTCCACCCCACAAAATCAGAATACACATTCTTCTCAGCTTCACATGGGTCATTCTCCAAAATAGACCACATACTCACACATAGAACATGTTTAAGTAAGTGCAAAGGAATTGAAGTTATCCCTTGTATATTATCAGACCATAGTGCGATGAAATTGGAGATCCATAGAAAAAGAAACTGGAAAAATTTAATAAACAGATGGAAATTGAACAACACACTTCTGAATAACCAATGGATCATAGAGGAACTTAAAGAAGAAATCAGACAGTTCCTTCAATTAAATGACAATAACAATACAACATATCAGAATCTATGGGACACAATGAAAGCAGTCTTACAAGGGTAATTCATAGCAGTGAATATGCATATTAGGAAAACAGAACGAGCCCAATTAAACAACCTGATGTTGAACCTCAAGCTTCTAGAAAAAGAAGAGCAGGACAACCTCAAAGCTCATACAAGGGAGGAAATTATAAAGATCAGAGGAGAAATCAATGCAATGGAAACTAAGAGAATGATACAAAAAATCAATGAAGCCAAGAGTTGGTTCTTTGAAAGAATCAACAAAATTGACAAACCCTTAGCCAACCTTATCAGAAAAAGGAAAGAAAAGGCCCAAATCCATGCAATTAGGAATGAAAAGGGTGAAACTACAACAGACCCAGCAGAAATCCAGATGATCATCAATACCTACTTCCAGAACCTATACGCCAATAAGATGGACAACACAGAAGAAATGGACAGATTCCTAGATGTGTATGAATTACCAAAGTTAAATGAAGAAGACCTAAAAATTCTGAACAACCCAATATCAACCAATGAAATTGAAAACGTAATTAAAAACTTATGACCTAAGAAAAGCCCGGGCCCTGATGGCTTCACTGCTGAATTCTACAAGACATTTAGAGAGGAACTGCTGCCACTACTGTTTAAACTCTTCAATGAAATTGAAAGGGAAGCAGTACTCCCAAATTTATTCCTGGAAGCAAGCATCACCTTGATCCCCAAAGCAGAGAAAGACCCAACTGAAAAAGAGAACTATAGGCCAATCTCACTAATGAACATAGATGCAAAAATCCTTAATAAGATACTGGCAAACAGAATTCAGAAGATCATCAAGAATATCATACACCCTGATCAAGTGGGATTCATCCCAGGGATGGAGGGATGGTTCAATATACGAAAATCAATCAATGTAATACACTATATCAATAGAGCCAAGGACAAAAACCATATGATTATTTCCATAGACGCAGAAAAAGCATTTGACAAAATCCAACATGCATTTATGATAAAAACCCTACAAAAAATTGAAATAGATGGTCTCTATCTCAAACTGATAAAAGCCATCTAGGAAAAACCAACAGCCAATATCATACTAAATGGTCAAAAACTGAAATCCTTCACACTCAAATCAGGAACAAGACAAGGATGTCCACTATCACCACTCTTGTTCAATATAGTTCTGGAAACATTAGCGACGGCAATCAGACAAGAGAAAGAAATAAAAGGAATAAAGATAGGAAATGAAGAAGTCAAATTGTCATTATTTGCAGATGACATGATACTCTATATAGAAGACCCCAAGAACTCCACCAAAAGTCTTCTAGACTTAATAACCAAATTCAGTCAAGTAGCTGGTTACAAGGTCAACACTCAAAAATCAATAGCTTTCCTCTACACGAATGACAGACTCACTGAGAGAGAAATAGTGCAAATAATTCCTTTCACCATATCATCCAAAAAACTGAAATACCTAGGAATCATCCTAACGAAAGAAATCAAAGACCTCTTCTCTGAAAACTATGGCACTCTGAAAAGAGAGATTGAAGATGATGTCAGAAAATGGACAGACATCTCCTGGTCCTGGGTAGGAACGATTAATAGAGTGAAAATGGCCATACTTCCAAAACTGCTATATAGATTCAATGCAAATTCCAATTGAGATCCCAGCAGCATACTTCATGGACCTTGAGAAAACAATCCAAAAATTCATTTGGAACAAGAAAAGACCCAGAATGGCAAAAACAATTCTAGGTAACAAAGACATGGCAGGAGGTATCACAATCCCCAATCTGCAAATATACTACAAAGCTACGGTGATAAAAACAACATGGTACTGGCAAAGAAACAGACCTGAGGACCAGTGGAACAGATTAGAAGATGCAGAAACAACACCAGACACACTCAGCCATCTCATCTTTGGTAAAGGAGCCAAACACCCTCACTGGAGGAAAGATAGCCTCTTTAATAAATGGTGCTGGAAAATTGGGCTTCAACTTGCCAAAGATTAAAACTAGACCTGTATCTCTCACCATGCACTAAACTAAAATCAAAATGGATTAAAGGTCTAAATATTAAAATAGAAACTCTGAACCAGTTGGAACAGAGGTTAGGCAGAACTCATGAAGACATCGGTGTAGGAAAAGATTTTCTGAACAAAACCTCAGTTGCCCATGAACTAGCACAAACAATAAGTGGGATCTCTTCTTATTAAAAAGCTTCTGCTCAGCAAGAGAAACCCCCAGCAGTGTGAAGAGACAGCCCACAATGTGGGAAAAAATCTTCACCTGCTTTTCCTCAGACACAGGTCTACTATCTCGAATCTATAAAGAACTTAAAAAGATCAGATCTCCCAAATTTGAAGACCCAATCCATAAATGGGCATCTGAAATGAACAGGCATTTCTCAGACAAAGAAGTAGAAATAGCATATAAATACATGAAAAAATGTTCAACATCACTGGTCACTTGAGAGATGCAAATGAAAACAACACTGAGATTCCACCTCACCTCAGAAAGAATGGCTGCTATCATGAAATCAACCAATAACAAATGCTGGCAGGGCTGTGGGGAAAGAGGAATCTTGCTCCACTGCTGGTGGGAGTGTAGACTGGTGCAACCACTGTGGAAATCAGTATGGAGATAGCTCAAAGAACTAGGACTGGAAGTCCCATTTAACCTAGCTATTCCACTGCTGGGGATCTTCCCCAAAGAATTAAAAGAATCATACCACAGTGATATATGTGCACCTGTGTTCATTGCAGCACAGTTTGTGATAGCTAAAACTTGGGGGCAACCCACATCCCCATCAACTGGAGACTGGATAAAGAAATTGTGGTTTTTTTATAAAATGGAGTACTACTCAGCCATAAAAAATGAGAAATTAGAGACATTTATAGCTAAGTGGATGCACATTGAGGCGATACTCTTAAGTGAAATAAATAGGACACAGATGTGTAAATACCGAATAGTTTCTCTGGTGTGAGAAACTAAAAGTGTAAATATGGACTTAAATGTATAATAGGTCATGTGAAATAGGAAGAAAAGGGGCAAAGGGGAAGGAAGTGGGAGGGATAGGGGAAAGGATAGAAGGGAATGGGATTAATATGAGAAAATGGAAAGATAGGAACAAAATCTTTGTAAATAGGGAGGACTGGAGGGGTTGAAGTGAGGGCTGGGCAAGGGTGAAACATAAGAACCAAGAGAGACTATGTATAGGTGCAAATTTTCAATGATGAATGTCATCATATTGTATACCTAAAATGTACCAATGATTAGAATGAATAATCGATAATGTAAAATAGGAAGAAAAGGTCCAAAGGGGTGGGGTATGGGAGGGGCAGGGGAAAGGAAAGAAGGGAAAGAAAAAATGATGAGAAATGAAAAAAATGGAAATAAGGTCTTTGTAAATAGGGAAGGGTGGCGGGGGTGAAGGGAGGGCTAGGAATGGGGAAAAAATAAGAACCAAGATGCATTATGTAAAGGGACAATTCCCAATGAGAATTGTAATTGTGTTGTATACCTAAAATGTACCAATAAAAGAATTTAACAGCAACAACAAAAAAGAATTGTGGTTCAAAGAAATCCAGACAAATATACATGACTCTGAGTGTCATTGCAGAGAGGATGGAAGACTTGACACAGGATTCTGTGTGAATCAAAATGAAAATCTCACTGACAGAAGAGATGAACATGGTCAAAGGAATGCAGGAGAGAAACATTGTAAAAATTGGCTTCGATTAACCTTTCAGTCACATCTGCCTGAACTGCAACCGTTTGAAAGGGAAAGGAACACTTATGAGTGGAATTATATTGAGCAGTCTATCAACAGTGATTCTTCCATTTCATCCAACCAAAGAAATCCTTCTAGTGTGAAAAAAAAACATTTCTCATGAATATGAAAATGATTTTCCTCAGTCTTTATCTTTCACCCAAGAACTGGTGATGCACATTAGTACAAAACCTTAATAATGGAATGAGTGTGGAAAAATTTTTACCCAAGGTTCACAGTTTACTATGCATCAGATAGTCCATGCTGGGGAGGAACACTTTATATGTGATATATGTAGCAAAGTCTTCAATCAGAAATCAAATCTTATAAGCCATCGGAGAATGTATACTGGAGAGAAACCTTATAAATGTCATGAATGTGGAAAAGTCTTCAGTAAAAAGTCATATTTAGCAGAGCATCAAAGAATCCATACTGGAGAGAAACCTTATAAATGTAATGAATGTGGCAATGTTTTCAGGTATAGGTCATCTCTATCAAAGCATCCATACTGGAGAGAAACCTTACAAATGTAATAAATGTGGTAAAGTGTTCAGTGGTGATTCAAACCTTGCAGAACATCTGATAATTCATACTGGAGAGAAACCTTTCAAATGTTAGGACTGTGGGAAGGCATTCAGTCACAATTCCTGCCTTACCTGTCATCTTAGGAGTCATACTGGAGAGAAACCTTACAAATGTAATGAATGTGGAAAGGCCTTCAGACAAAAGTCAGATCTTGCAAGTCATCAAAGAATTTTTACTGGAGAGAAACCTTACAAATGCAATGATTGTGGCAAGGTGTTCAGTGTTCACTCATCTCTAGCAAAGCATCGCAGAATTCATACTGGAGAGAAACCTTACAAATGCAATGATTGTGGCAAGGTGTTCAGTGTTCACTCATCTCTAGCAAAGCATCGCAGAATTCATACTGGATAGAAACCTTACAAATGCAATGATTGTGGCAAGGTGTTCAGTGTTCACTCATCTCTAGCAAAGCATCGCAGAATTCATACTGGAGAGAAACCTTACAAATGTAATGAATGTGGTAATGTTTTCTGTTGTAAGTCATCCCTAACAATGCATCAAAACATTCACAGTAGAGAGAAGCCTTACAAATGTAATGAATGTGGTAAAGTGTTCAGTTGTAGTTCATATCTTGTACAACATCTCATAACTCACACTGGAGAGAAACCTGTCAAATGTAATGAATGTGGTAAGGTGTTCCTTCGGAAGTCCCACCTTGCAAGTCATCGTAGGATTCATACTAGAGAGAAACCTTACAAATGTAATGAATTTGGCAAGATCTTTAAATTTCACACCTTGTGAATTATAGAATTCCCACTGCCAAGAAACCATAAAAATGTAACAAGTGGGGAAAAGTATTTTGTCCAATTTCCCATCTACATTATTAAACAGTTCATACTGGAGAGAAACCTTTCACAATGTAATGAAAGGGAAAAGTCTTTAGTCACAAATCCTACATTGGAAAACATCTGATTATTCATACTGGAGAAAAACTTCAGAATTGTAATGAATGCAGGAAGGTCTTCACTTTAAACCCATCTAGTAAATCATCAGAGAGTCAGAATTGGAGAGAAATCTTACAAATGACATGACTGTGGTAAGGTGTTCAGTTATACATCATCCCTAGTAAAGTATCAATCCATACTGGAGAAAAATCTCACAAATGTAATGAATGTGGTAAAGTGTTCAGTTGTAATTTATACCTTGGAGAACATTGGATAATTGACAATGGATAGAAAACTTTCAAATGTAATGAATATGGCAAGGTGTTCTTTTGCAGATCCCACACTGCACATTGCCATAGGATTCATACTGGGGAGAAAACTTACAAATGTAAAGAATGTGGCAAAGTATTCCGTCTAAACTCATTTCTAGCACATAAGAGAATTCATACTCCAGAGTGACCTTCAAAATGTGACAAAGTGTTCAGTCTAAAATCCCTAGCATATCATTGGAGAATTCATACTTGAGGGAAACCTTAGAAATGTAATAAATGTGTTGCATATCTTTAGTCAAATTTGACATCTTATGTCCCAGAGCACTCAAAGGGGAGTGAAATCTTACAAATTCAGTATCTGTAGCAAAGCTGTTAGTGTGTGTGTAAGCCTAAGTAAGCATATAATCCATACTGGAAAAAATATGGCTTAGTTTTCTGTGACAGTTCCTAACTTGGAATTCATTAGAAATTTCATCCTAGAGAGAGCTGATGGCTGAATGAGGCAGAAGACTTCAATCAGTGTAAAGTCTTTACAATATTGGACAGTTCCTGCTGTAAAGAAATTTCCTATGTGATCAGTAAAGAAAAAACAAAAACAAAAACAAAATAGACCATATACTAATTCATAGAACATGTTTAAGTAAATGCAAAGAAATTGAAGTTATCCCGTGTATATTATCAGACCATAGTGCAATTAAACTGGAGATCAATAGCATAAGAAACTGCAAGAACATCACAAACATGTGGAAATTGAGTAACACTCTTCGGAACAACCAATGGGTCACAGAGGAAATTAAAGAAGAAATCAGACAGTTTTTACAATTAAATGGTAATGCCAGTACAACATGTCAGAATCTATGGGACACAATGAAAGCAGTTCTACAAGGGAAATTCATAGCAGTAAATGCCCACACTAGGAAAACAGAGTGAGCTCAAATAAACAACCTAATGCTGAATCTTAAGCTCCTAGAACAAGAAGAGCAAAACAAACTAAAAACTTGTACAAGGGAGGAAATTTTAAAGATCAGAGCAGAAATCAGTGCAATGAAGACTAAGAGAACAATACAAAAAAATCAATGAAGCCAAGAATTGGTTTTTTGAAAGAATAAATAAAATCAATAAACCCTTAGCCAACCTTATCAAAAAAAGGAAAGAAAAGGCTCAAATCCATGGATTTAGGAATGAAAAAGGTGAAGTCACAACAGATCCAGCAGCAATTCAGAGGTTCATCAATATGTACCCTAATAAAATGGAAAACACAGAAGAAACGGACAGATTTCTAGATACATATCAATTACCAAAGTTGAACAAAGAAGATATAAAAATTCTAAACACCTCAATTACAATCAGTGAAATTGAAAACGTAATTAAAAATTTACCAACAAAGAAAAGCCCAGGTCCTGATGGCTTCCCTGCTGAATTTTACAAGACATTTAGAGAAGAACTATTGCCACTACTCTTTAAACTTTTCAATGAAATTGAAAGGGAAGCAATACTTCCAAATTAATTCCTGGAAGCAAGTGTAACTTTGATTCCAAAACCAGGGAAATACCCAACAAGAAAAGAGAACTACAGGCTAATCTCCCTAATGAACATAGATGCAAAAATCTTCAATAAGATACTGGCAAACAATACAGAGGGTCATCAAGAAGATCATACACCCTGACCAAGTCGGATTTATCCCAGGGATGCAAGGATGGTTCAACATGTAAATCAATAAATGTAGCACACTATATTAACAGAGTTAAGGACAAAAACCATATGATCATCTCAATAGATGCAGAAAAAGCATTTCACAAAATTCAACACCCATTCATGATAAAAACCCTGCAGAAAATTTTATCTCATCTTGATAAAGGCTATCTATTAAAAACCAAAAGTGAACATCATACTCAATGGTTAAAAACTGAAAACCTTCATGCTAATATCAGGTACAAGACAAGGATGTCCACTATCACCACTCTTGTTCAATATAGTTTTGGAAACATTAGCCTCAGCAATTTGACAAGAGGAAGAAATAAAAGGAATAAAGATAGGAAAGGAAGAAGTTAAACCGTCATTATTTGCTGATGATATGATACTCTACAATGAAGACCCAAAAAACTCTGCCAAAAGACTTCTAGACTTAATTGATAGATACAGTAAAGTAGCTGGATACAAGGTAAACACTCAAAAATCAATAGCCTTCTTGTACACAAATAACAGTCTCACTGCAAGAGAAATTAGGGAAACAATCCCTTTCACAGTAGCATCCAAAAAAATGAAATATCTGGGAATCAGTCTAATGAAGGAAGCAAAAGACCTCTACGTTGAGAACTACAACACTGAAAAAAGAGATCGAAGAGGATATAAGAAAATAGAAAGACATCCCTTGTTCCTGGGTAGGAAGAACCAATATAGTGAAAATGGCTGTACTTCCAAAGCTGATATACAGATTCAATGCAATCCCAATTGAAATCCCAACAGTATATTTTACAGATCTAGAGAAAACAATCCAAAAATTCATTTGGAACCACAAGAGACTTAGAATAGCAAAAATAATTCTAGGCACCAGAGGCTATACTACAAAGCCACTGCAATAAAAACAGCATGGTACTGGCAAAGAAGCAGACCCAAGGATCAGTGGAATAGATTAGAAGATGCAGCAACAACTCCAGACATACTCAGCCACCTCATCTTTGACAAAGGAGCTAACCATCCTCACTGGAGGAAAGATAGCCTCTTTACTCTTCTTCTTCTTCTTTTATTTTGGTACCAGGGATCGAACTCAGGTCCTTGTGCTTGCAAGGCAAGCGGCAGAACCACTGAGCTAGATCCCCAGCTCTGTTAGCCTCTTTAATAAATGGTGTTGGAAAAACTGGATTTCAACCTGTCAAAGATTAAAACTAGACCCATACCTATCACCATGCACTAAACTAAGATCAAAGTGGATTAAAGAGCTAAATATTACAGCAGAAACACTAAACTTGCTGGAAGATAAGTTAGGTAGAACTCTTGAAGACATTGGCATAGGAAAAGACTTTATGAACAAATCTTCAGTAGCACAGGAACTAGCATAAGAATCAACAACTGAGATCTCATCTTTTTAAAAGGCTTCTGCTCTGCAAGAGAAACTACCAGCAGAGCTAAGAGATAATCTACAATGTAGGAAAAAATTTTTATCAGCTGTTCCTCAGACAAAGGCCTACTATCTAGAATATATAAAGTACTAAAAAAAATCAGACCCCCTAAATATAAAGACCCAATTCAAAATTGGGCATGTGAAATGAACAGACATTTCTCAGACAAACAAGTAAAATAAGCAAATAAACATATGAAAAAATGTTCAACATCACTGGTCATTTGAGAAATGCAGATGAAGACAACACTGAGATTCCACCTCACCCCAGAAAGAATGGCTGCTATCAAGAAATCAACCAATAACAAATGCTGGTGGGGCTATGGGGAAAGAAGAACACTGCTCCACTGCTGGTGGGAGTGTCGACTGGTGCAACCACCATGGAAATAAATATGGAGATACCTCAAACATCTAGGATTAGAAGTCCCATTTGACCCAGCTATTCCTCTACTGGGTATCTTCCCAAAAGAAATAAAAGAATCATACTACAGTGATACATGCTCACTCATGTTTATAGCAGCACAGTTTGTAATAGCTAAAACTTGGAAACAGCCCAATTGTCCGTCAACTGGAGACTGGATAAAGAAGATGTGGTTTCTTTTTGTTTGTTTTTTTGGTACCAGGGATCGAACTTGGGCCCTTGCGCTTGCGAGGCAGGCGGTGGAATCACTGAGCTAAATCCCTGGCCCAATTTTTTTTTTTTTTTTTTTGGTACCAGGGATCGAACTTGGGTCCTTGCGCTTGCACAGCAGGTGACGAAACCACTGAGCTAAATCCCTGGCAGATGTGGTTTCTTTTTATAGAATGGAGTACTACTCAGCTATAAAGAACAAGAAACTAGAGACATTTATAGCTAAATGGATGTACATTGAGGCCATACTCTTTAAATGAAATAAATAGGACACACATGTGTAAATACCAAATAGTTTCTCTGGTGTCAAAAACTAAAAGTGTAATAAGGATCAAAATGTATAACTGATGTTGTGTAATAGGAAGAAAAGATCTAAAGGAGTAGGGGAAGTGGGAGGGTTAGGGCAAAGAAAAGAAGGGAAAAGAAAAATATGAGAAAAGGAAAAAAATGAAAACAAAGCCTTGTAAATAGGGAAGGGTGGAAGGGGTGAAGGGAGGGCAGGGGAATAGGGAAAAAATAAGAACCAAGATACGTCACATAAAGGTACAAGATCCCAATGATGAATGTAACTTTATTGTATACCTAAAATGTACCAATAAACTTAACGGAAAAAAAAGAAAGTCATAAATATTAAGAGGATTGCCAACAAGTCTGCAAGAGTTCAGGCTATGGGCAGGCAAAAATGGGGAATGTGTGACTCAGATAACCAGGAAGTCATTGAGAGTAGAGATAGGAATAGCTGGAGCACAGGTTCAAATGATGCTAAAGTACTCTACTTCTACAGCTCTCAGCTCTATTCCTCAACTCCCCAGCTGTGCTTAGAGTTTCAGATCCCCCATCCTGCTTCCTCTTTTTGGGTAAGTATTTGAGAATTCTAGTGAAATGGAGAACTTTGGATTAGCATGTGCCAGATGGCTGCCTGGTGGGGTCCTTTGAACACATATTAGAAGTGATGATAAAACTAAAATAAAAAGTAAGAGAAAAATAAAAATTAAAGGTTTGTTTGCATCCCATTCCACTTTTATGGAATGAAAGTTACATGTTTGATTTGCAAGAGGTAAGATGGATCAGGCAGCAGAAAGACAATCTTTCACCCTCAGGATTATCCCTTAATCCCTTCTCCCTACCGCCCAAAATACAGGAATTTGGAGGTTGGTTTCTTTAACTATAAGGGCATGGGGAGTTGAGGTAGGAGAGATGTTGCCAATTATCTGCACTTTAATGTGAAATAGAATAATCAGATCATTTTCCAGCTTCTGGCCATGTTCCAGCTGAACTAAATAGGAATTATGGAGTTGGAAGAGAGTAAAGATGAGATGTGGAGCACATATACACTCATCACAGGAGCCTCAGGCACCTGGGGAAAACAGAGGGTGCCTAAAACAGCACCTGGAAAAGAGAGAAGGGCAGAGGGGCCAGCCTGTTCTTTCCAGTCTTATGCAACCAGGCGCTCCGTCACCTGGCCAGCCGGTGTCATTTAATGTGTGTGAGGTCCCTAGCCCACTGGGAATTTTGAAAGGAACGAGCAGAGTTAGATTTCATAGCTTCTTTTCCTCCTTTGCAGATTCTCTGGTGAAGGAGACCTGGGAGAAGTTTCCAAGGGGGACTTGGGGTTAAGCACTTGGAGACAGAATTTCTTTGTGGGAACAGTTTATGCTTGATTCAGCTGTAAATTCCTATGGCCAGGACTCAGAAAAGGCTGCAGGGTAGATTTATATAACTTAACCCCCTAGTAGAAGGAAAGCTTCCTTTTACTCGGAGTTGTTCTTCTCTAGCTTTGTAACAGAGGATTACTCAGTGAGAAAGTAGAGTGTGTGGAGTCTGACAGGAAGGAGGTTTCTAGGTCAGTGTTGCTGACCTAATTCTGCATTATGTTTTCATTGAATGGGTTGATTATTTTTATAGCCTTTTCTGGTAAGTGAATTACCTTCACTACTTTCATTTTTTCCATGTCCCAACTTCTACTTCCTTACCACGTTTTACATGAACTTGAAAATTCACTCCTTAAGCTATTCTTTTAACTCAATAGGAGCAATATCCTTCGTTTTGAACAGCAATTTTGTGGCTGGTATTGTAAACACTGGTCTTGTGCATAATTTGTAGGGGGATAAATTAATATTTGTTGTTACAGCTTTAAAGGGACTAGGGTTTTGGTGTCACATTTTAATGTTTTATGAACCAATGGAATCTTTTTACTTTAATCGCCTTCTTTGGGTGATTAAATATGTGTCACCAGATCCGGCTTTTTTTTTCCACTGACTCTGAAAACTATTTCCTTGTTAAACAAGTAAGTTACATTTACCACATACTATGATCACTCATTTTTTTTGACCTTCAATTTTATTTTTAAAAATCACTTTAAAAAATATGTTATCTTTACATTTCAAAACTGGGCTGATCCTGTTGTGTTGTGGTTAGCCTGAGTATTTGAGAGACATTCCAAATTCCAGTTCATGGACATTGCGGTTTGTTTGTTTTTTAAACTTGCCCAATTATGCCGGATTTCAGGCTGGTCTAACATACTAAAAAGACTCTTTTGTCTTGTGTAAATCTGACTTTGTATCAGCTCTCTGCTTTTCAGTAAACTTTGAGATTCTTTTCAGCTCCAGAAATTAGGTGAGATTAGTCACTAGATTAAGCAAGGCTTTTAGAAGTGCCCAATGAGCAAGACATCAATGCTTGAGCATTAATGTAAATAATGAAGATATTTGGAAAAAAAATGATTTCCATGGCAGTATAAAGCCCTCCTTGTTGCAGGTATTGTGGGTGTGACTAGTTTGGGTGAAAATTATGTCAAATGTCACCAAGTACATTTAGTAATTTTTTAAGGAATAATTACTCTCTCAACTCCATCCCCAAGGATAAATTTCTTTTATAAGAAGTGATACAATAAACATTTTGCAAGAAATATAATTTAAAAATTTAGCTGCATGTTTTGCACATTAAATATGCAAATATAGTTCTGCTTCTTTTTCTTGTTACTAAAGGGAAAAATAACTTTAGTGGAAAAAAGCAGAAGTGCAAGGTCCTGAGTTCGATGCCCGGTACCAAAAAACAAAACAAAACGAAACAAAACTTTGGTCTCTGCCCTTCACTATGCTGCTTTAGCATAGCTGTGTTAGCTGAGCAGGTTGCTCTATTCACGTAGTTCATCTTTGTAGCAGCCTTAACTAATTTGGTTTAGAATCAGATTAAAACAAACAAAAGTTTCTTCTCTTTGTGTGTCCAAACCCATAATTTAGGCTGTTCTGAACTTTCAAAAGGAAGTTTAGCTGGTTTCTTTTCTCCAACCACAATTTGATATAATTTTCTTAAAAAGCATGAAAATTGTGCCACATTCAGTGATCCTAGAGTTAGTTGTTTAGAGAGTGTACCTTATGATGAGGAGAAATTAGGTGGACCACCATGCGGGATATTCTTCTGAGTAGTGGAGAGAAAGCAGGGCTTGGAAACTAGAGATTAGTCTTCATCAGCTCAGCAGGAAGAAGTGGCAAGTTTGGGATTCCCCATCTTTGACCTCAGTGTTTCAGTGGGGTCTTTGTTTTCATATGGGCTTTTTCCTGCCCCTCATTTCCTTTCCATTTTTTCTCATACAAACATTTCCTAAAATGTACTAATATTTGGATGCCCCCTGAGCTTTGAAAGGCACTTTCTTTGGGTTCAGTCTCTGAGGGCATTTAGTTCTGCTGTACGTTCAGCAGAATAAGGCATGCAGAAGTATTAAGTTTTCTTACGTTCCTTCTTGAGTCATTTCAACTGTAGTTTCTCTTCCATTTGCTATGTAGAAAACAGAGGCCTTTGGAAGCAAGGAATCCCCAAACCACAAAAGGTCTACTTGAGGGTCATGCAAGCCAAACCGCTTGTGCTTCCCCATAGAACTCCAACTTTTGCTTTACGATTGGCAGATGCTGCAAGGAGAGCTCTGGCCTAAGCAACTGTGAAAAGTAAACTCAGCTCCAGTTCCACAGCCAAACAGATAGAACATAATTGTGTCAACTTGCAAATTCTTATTAAACTGACAACCAAGGGATTGACTGAGACAGGTGATTTATAAAAGGAAATTTGGGATGGTGAGTAAGACTAGAACCAGGTTGGCATTAACTCAACCTGCTTTAGCAGCTTTCTAAACGACTAGCCAGTCAACCTTGATCTGAGATCTTTTCATCCATAAAGACAATACATAATGTTTAGGTAGTATGTAGGAGTGATACACATATTGTGATGTCTAGGACAAAGTAATTCCTCAGTGAATGGCTCATTTCTTCTTAAAAGTATTCATTTATAAAGATTTTGTTGTGTATATGCCAATTTCTTTGTGACTGACTAGTTGAATAAAGAATGGCAGATATTGTACCAAATGTGCTCATGGATCAGGTAACTTGACACGCTATTTAATAGTATTGATATTACTGGAGACAATTCCGCTGCCTCTTGCCTGGTGAGCTCCTATTTGTCCTTTAAGCCCCGCTCTTTCACACCTTGCCTCACCCTCCAGATAGCAATTGGTCTTCACTCTCATCTGTGTTCTTTTGTACCCTGGCCATTATTGTGTTACTACCTTTACCTCAAGATTCCTACAATCTTCCCTTCTTGACTGTGAGCATTTTGAGGCAGAGAATATTTTATTCATTTTTCCCTCTTCTTCCCTTCTACTGTGCAGCATAGGACCTGACGTAGAAATAACCATTAGTCGGACTGAATTTAACTTAACTGAAGCAACTACCTACACAGAAAACAGGGCCATGTAAAATAGCTGGGCCTCAAAAGACTGCTGGTTCCCTTTACAGCCCTTGTTTTTTGATCTGGGCCCCAGTGTTGGTGTAGTAACAGATTGCACATCACCTTTGATGTCATTCAGGAAGGTGACCGTCAGTCACGGCCTACAATGTGATGTTATTCGGCTGCCAGCAAATGTCAGGTTTCTTGTGGCTTTGTAGTTGGATTTGCTGTTTGTTTTCTGGGGCATAAGTGGCTGCGCAGTTCAGCCTTCTGGAGTTAAGAAAAGATAGCCAATGTGACCCCAGGGAGTATGAGGTCAGGTATCAGCTCAGGAATTATGCTCGGGTGTCCTGAGTTTCCTGGTGAGAGTATTCCAATGGGTTACACTTTCTGTCTTTTACCTGGAAATAGGGGCATGTCTATTTGTAGCCTCTATTCACGAACAGGTTTGTGTCCTTCAATATCTCTTTAATAAAATAGGAATACATTATTCCACTTATGTTGGCAGTCAAAAATTATAGGGACAGCTTTATGAAAAAAAACCCTACTATTTTTATGTACAAAGTTATTTTTTATTTAAGTTGCTGTTGAAGTGTAGATTTCTTTGCAGAACTTTTATGTTCTTGAGAGGAAGATATAATTTAAATCTATGCCCTGTATCTCCCTCAATTTTTTGCTATTCTTTTAGTAAGTCTATATTTCTAATTCCAGAATTGATTCACCTTTGTTTATTGGCCACAAACCCCTAAAGGTAAGATGATGAGGGGATTTCCCTGGATGAACACAATAAGAATTGTATTGTATAATTTTAAAACAATAATAAAGCCAACTACAAGTTTTCCAGTATCACTATGCACTGATTATTCTAAACAAATTTCTGAAAACCTCTTTTGTTGGCTTAAATTCTAAACCAATGCTATGGTTACTGTTGAATTTTAAAGATGTACATGTAACCTACAAATGGGCAAATTTGTATTACTTATTCTTTGATAAATGTTATTTTTATGTAGAAGTTCATTCACAGAACTCCCACTTACTAAAAGTTGTTTTTTTTTTTTTTAAAGTTTCTTTTAAAATATACAACTAGCACCAAGACAATACTGGATTGTACCTATAGGGGGAAAAAGATGTTATGGCAGGGAAGATTCCAGATGTTTAGTAGGATTGGAATCAAGGGTCATTATCATCTCAGGCACAAAAACAACTCACTTTTTGTCAGATTTCTTAATGCCACCTGTGGCTAGGGGACCCTTCCCTGCTGCCGTTGCTTGTAGCTCCCAGAGTTTCACGCCTTCTTTTTGTTTGTGTTGAAAGCTTTCTCTTCCTTATCCACCTCCTTGACAGTTTCTCGGGCTGTTTCAGGGACTTGTTTTTGCCACCTTCCTGGCCAGACATGACGCCTGCTACTTCTTCCCCAGATTCTGCTCCTAAACTCAAAACAGAGGACTCCTGCTGAAACAGTTGGCTCATGACACACATGGAGTGAACAGTACACACACATGTGCACACACACACACACACACACACAAAGTGGAGATTTAGTATCTCATGCAGTTTCTGTGGCTGGTAATATGGGGATAGCTTAGGGTTTGGCTCAGGCTCAGTCCTCAGGGACTGGGCTTCCAGTCATTTGAAGGCCACAGGCCGCATCCCCTGTTATTGCCCAGAGTTACTGGCTGGCTGTGTGGGGTGGGGAGACCTTGGTTCCTCTCCAGTTGAGGGTCCCCCAGGACTGTTCATCATGGCGTCTGGCTCCCCGCAAAGAGACTTCTCCACATGCGCTCATTTTGAGAGTCAGCGCTGTTGGAACTCATTTCAGGGTAGCTGGAGTCTCCGATCCCTCCAGTCCTATGCAGGTCTGTGATTAAGCCATAATTTGAGATAAACAGTGATGGCCCAGTGATTGGACAGGTGAAGTGACCACTTTTCTTTGCTTCAATTCTGTCTATCTTTGTGACTATTTCAATTTTAAATTTGTATTTAAAATGTGAAACAGTACAGACTGTTGTTGTGGCTTGTTATCTAGATGTCCTCCCAAAGCCTCATGTGGTCATAGGTGGGGAGTTTCAAAGGTGGCTGGATTAGGGTGTGTGGATGTGGATTGAGGGTGTGATGCTGAGATTAAAGATGTGAATAATGGAAGCGTCACCCTGGTTTGTACCCTCCATGGACTATAAAGGGAGAGAGGGAAGGCAGATCTGCTGTTTCTTCTTTGTTGCTTCTTTCTTCCTGCCCTGCAATGGACTGTTTCTCCTCCACGATGCCTCTCTGCCATGCCACCCTGCCTCGAAGCCAGCTGACTATGGATTGAAATCTCTACCAACTGTGAGCTGAAATAAAGCTTTCCTCCTTAACTTGTAGGTGTTGGGTATTTTATTATCTCAGCAACGAGAAAAGTAAGACAACCATAAAGACTTGGAAGTGCTGATTTTAGTTCACATATGACATTTTGTTGAATTTGTGCAACATCTTGAAGATGAAAATTTAATTTTCTTTTCGAATTCTTGTTTTAAAACAAAAGAAGGAACAAGAATATATGTTATATCAGTATGATTAATAGTTACCTAAATTGTAATCTTTCTATTTCGTTTTTATTAAAATTAAAACATTGAAACATATCTTATTATAATATTTGTTATGTATATATATGAAAATTTATATTCATTATTCATATGGACCAATATATAGGTCTAAGTTTTTCTTCTCTTTATTCCAAAAATACATAAAAGAAATTAAAAGTATTGATGCATTACCTTTCCTCCTTTTACAAATGGTAATATTTATTTGCTTATCAATTGATTGATTGTACTGGGGGTTTAACCCAGGGCCTTTTCATTGAGCTTACATTCCTAGATCTTTTCTTTTTTTTTCTTTCTTTCATTATTTTAAGACAGGATGTTGTTGAGTCAAAAATTGCCTAGGCTAGGCTCAAACTTGCAATCCTCTTGCTTCAGTCTCCTAGAATGCTCGGATTGCAGGCAGGTGCCATCATGCCTGGCTATTTTATTTTACTTATTTTAGTTTTTTTTTTTTGAGATAAAGTCTTGCTGTGTAGTTCAGGCTGGCCTTGAACTCGCTAGCCCAGGCTGGCCTCAAACTTACAGTGATCCTCCTGTCTGCAATTCTTTAATGTCCCCTGTTTGTTTGGCACAAGATGAAACATCCTAGTCCTTGGCCTCTTCCCACAGGGCCCACTTTCTGCTAGATGAGAGTCAGAGCTACTCTGAGATGACCACCTGAGCGATGCATTAGCCAAAGAGTGCATTAGCCACCTCACATAAAACAAAGATATTTCCTGAAGATGCTTAGACAGAGCAAATCATGGTGTGGATTCAGGCTAGTGGGGGGAATGTCAACAGTGTTTTTGGAGAGAGAATTCTGGCTTTGGCATTAGGAAGACAAGGGTATAAATCCTGGCTCCTTAAATTTAAAATTTAAATCTGCAGTGTTGGGATTACAGGTGTATGCTACATGGCCGGCTGTATATATATTTTATTTCCACCTCAGGCAGTTTCCTTTTTTTTTTCCCCTTTCTTTACAGGTGCTTCTTGAGCATTTGTTATGTTCCTTGAAGTACTTTTTCCCAGTGATGACAAACTAAACAAAGTCCCTCCACACCACTCGTATGAGAGTAACAGTTAAATGAGAGACGTAGACAAACAGATATTTAAAATACCACATAATATGTGCTCCCATGGAGCTTTGTCCAAATGGGGGAAAGGATGATCCTCAAACTAAAATATATTTTTCTAAAACATTTTCTTTTGAGAATTTACCAGGTTTATTGCTCATGGATGTACATCAAATAATTCCTGGGTACAATAGGCTTCCTTTTCATTTGTTGCCTGGAATGTATTAAACATTGGGTATTGTTGCTTGCTTTGAAGGTTCAGTGGGTCGTTTACCAACAGAGAAGTCATTATCAGTGTAGCACACAAAGGAGATTGTGAGTTTGTAATGTATGAAGGAAAAACAGTAGGTACAGATTTCAAGTGGATTGGGCTAAGGGTGGGAAAGGTGAGTGCAGTTTGTGTTGAAGCAACGTTAAATTATAGATACTGTCAGCTATGATTTCTCGGATGAAGGAAAGAAAAAAAGCCACGAATGAAACCTTGAACCATTAATTGTAATTTGTCTGATATAATACAGTCTGTTCAGCCCTTCATGCCCAAGGGAAGTAAAATTCACAGTAGAAGGTTTGAAAAATAATAAACTCTTCAGTCAGTTTCAGTCAGGCTTATTTTCTCCTTTTTAGTCATGTTTGTTTTGCAAATTTGTAGATAAATCACAGTAGGAGTGCAATAAAAAAGATTGAAGCATAAAATAATTTTAAATATTTACTTATTATTTATTGCCATCAGTGGAAATCACTGCCCGTGTCTCCACTTGTTCATTGGACCTTCTTTTCTTTTATTTATTTTCATTGTGTATAATTTTATTTACTTAGGTATTATTTTATTTCTTTTATCAGGGATATGTTTTCATGGACCTTCTTTTAGGTAGGACTCCACATTGTCACATCTGCTTCCTCACTCTAACCCACTCCACTTGCCCCTGGCCTTCGAAGGGAATTCGTGACTGGCGGAAACTGAAGCACCTTGGCCAGTGCTTCAGTGATGGCTGGGACTCCCCTCCAGGTTTCCACCTGCTGTCCAGTTCCAGCCCATGCCTTTTGGCCTAGAGCTGCCTTGTAGCCCACAGGAAGAGACCCAATGGTTCATATTCTGGGATCAGAGCTATACCACCTGGACGGTGCATCCTCATGCAGCTGCTGCAGGTTCTTCACCAGCCTGTTTAGACCTCCCTGGTGTGGTCTAGAGGTTTGCATGCCCCCAAATTTATACTGTTGAAATCTTAAGCCCTAGAGTGATGGTAGTAGGAGGTGCGTCCTTAAGGAGGTGATTAGTCATGGGTGCCACGCCCTCACGAGTGGGGTTAGTACCCTTATAAAAGGGACTTGAAGGAGACTCTTTGTCACTCCCACCTTGCGAGGTTCTAGTGAGAAGATGGTCTATAAACTAGGAAGTAGGACTCACCCAACACCAAACCTCCCTTGATCTTGGATTTCCCAGCCTCCAAAGCTGTGAGAGGTCCATTTCTGCTGTTTAGAAGCCACCCAATTTATGGTATTCCATTATAGCAGCCCATATACACTGACCACCCCTACTTCACCTCTCTGCAACTTGTCTTTGTGCATCTTGCCCTGGGTTTTTGAGACCCTTTCTGTTTAGCTCTTGGGCACAAAGTCCCAGGATTGCTGAGGCCTCGGCATGTGCCTGTTGGCGTGTGTCTTGGTCACAGAAAAGGCAAAAGGTAGTAGCCACTCTCCATTGTTTTCATAAATGCACAGGTATTCTCTCCAGATCACTGGCTGGAATACTTAAAGTCCTTGGAATTAAGCAGATGGATTTATAATCTCTTTCTCCTGTCCCAATACTCGAGAAGCAACCTAAGGCAGGACAAAGGGACTGCTGTTGGGTTTCCTTGCAAGTGTCGGAGGCTTTGGGTGTTCTTTCAAGACAGCATCATGTCTTGTCATTCTTCAAAGTGGGTGAACCTCAGCCATTTGTCCCGGCTTGCTGTGATATGCCCTGAGAAGCAGCAAGTCTGAATGCAAGTCCTGTCCCCTTCACAGACCTCAGGAAGCTGCGTCTTTTCTTGGAGTGAAAGTTCTCCACAGCTCCCATTCTGCAAGACTCCTTTCCCAGCTGGCTTGTCCTTCAGTGTCCAGCCTGTCAGATACACTGGGAATCTTTCTCTTGCTGCTTTGTGGTTTGCATAGTGCTGTACAACTGTTTGATTCTATCACTGGGTAAGGCAGTATGATGTGACCATGACAACAAGGATAGTTCTAACTCTCCGAGTAAGTGAAATAATATGCATATAGCCTGAAGCACAGGGCTTGATACACATGGTAGGGAAGCAGTAAACATTAGCTTGCTCCATTCTTTCTGTGCATTTTTTGTGTTTTTCCTGGCAGGAAGTAATGTGTGAAAAGGCTTTTCCACTTTTGTTTGCTGAGCAGTATTACTGTTAAGATATTCTTGTTAGGATAGCAGATCTTGATCCTCTATTGTTTGGGTTCAAATTCATTTTCTAGGCAACTTTGGCTGTCTTAGGCAATTTATTTAACCTTCCTGCCTGGGTTCCCTCATCTGTAGAGTTACCACTTAGAAGAGTTTTTATTCATAATATTGTGAATATTAAGTTAGTTAATATATTAAGTGCTTATGAAACCATGTGCCTGGCATATAGTGCTAAGTATTTTCTTTTTTTTGTTTTTTTTGTATCGGGGATCAAACTTCGGTCCTTGTGCTTGTGAAGCAGGCAGTGGAACCACTGAGCTAAATCCCCGGCCCAGTGCTATGTGTTAATTACCTATAGTATTTAAATATGAAATAAATATTGCGTTATATTAGTAATAAAAATAAGGCTGTAGAAGTCTCAGCTGTATAAAGACTTGGGCTTTCATTGCTATGCAGCATTAAGTAAGGTGAACCCTCTTTTTCTAGTTCAAGTTTGAGCTTGGGGGGTTCCAAAACTGGGGTAAAAACATCCCCAGCAAGAAACTAAAATTTCTCAGTTTTTACTTACTATCCTTTTTCGGTTCCAGAGTTTCTGCTCAGTAAGATAAATGTACTTCTTAAACCCCATCCTGAGAATCACCTGGGGCACTGGTGAGCAGTGGACTAAGGAGCTTTGGCCCAGACCTGAATCAGAGTCTTCAGGGAGGGGCTGTGGAGTCTGCTGTATAACAACCCAGACAAAAATACCACCCAGAGACACTAACCACCGAAACACCCGGGTAGCTTTAAGAACCACTTCTGTCCGAGTCTCACACACGTATGTGCTGATTTGTTTGGCATATATGTTTAAGGACTTCCCTCCTGATATTTCTAATGTAAGACAAGATTGAAAATAACTAAGATAGAGAATCAGACTTAGGTCAATTCTTCTCAGATACTTCTCAGAAGTATCAGGGTGCATATTGAAAATACAGATTTATAAACCCCACCCCCAGCCTGCTGAATTGGACTGTATGGTTATAGGGTTGGGGTAAGGTTGGGAGTAGGGATGTAAGACCCTAGAATTTACATTAAAACGTACTTTCCATATAACTCTGCATGCTGGCATTGGAGAGCTACCTACTGAACAGTGTTTCCCCTTAGTAGGCATGTGTGAAAGTGCCTAAATGAATGACACTGAATTATTATTTCCTTCTAGATCAGTCTATTGGAAATATGTTCATTCATGTACTATCGGTAAATTTACTACTTACTGTCTTTTGATTGGTATAGTGCGGTGAATTTGAACCTTTTACAACTTTCAATGATAACAAATATCCCACTGCAGCACATGTGCTATAGGTTCGCCACCACTGGAATAGGGTTTCTAGATAATTGCCTGATTTTTAATATGCTTTGATTTTCCCTGGTAGAAATTTATGGGAGTACTTCTTTGACTTTTGCACAGCCATATAAATGTAGCAGGTCAGATGATGGAATTGGGTACACATGCTGGGGAACACAGCGGACTGGTTAAGCAGGCTGTGCATCAAGGTAGGGTGGCTATGTTCTCAAGGCTGTTAAATCAAGTGTCTGAAACCATGGAGTGCTAGTTGTGGGTTTATGGAGAGAGATGGATGCATCAGGTAGCCAAAGCCTGGTGGTGTTAATAGTTATGTGGTCAACCTTTCCTGTGATCAGATTCAACTTTCGCCTCCTAATAAACTGATATTTTGGTTTCCCAAGCAGCTCATCCAGACCCTTGCTATGTAAAGTGTGGTCCATGGATGAGCAGTTCTGGCATGATTAGGAGCTCATTAGAAATGTACATTCTCATGCCCCACCCCACCACACCCAATTTGTTGGGTTTTTCTGTCTGACATCCTGTTTTTTAATATCACACTCCCTGGTTTCTATTATTATGAATCAGCCTCCATGAGATTAACTTCAAGATACTGATGAAGTAATTGCTGAGCCTGTGAAGCTGAGAGCTGATTTTGGGCAGAGGTGAATTCATCAAGAGAATGTCACTGAGCTGGTGGCCAGTTGGCCTTCTTCAGGTGACCTTTCTTCTTATGTTGTGGTACCATTTAGTTTCAGAGTTGAGAACCCACTCCCGGTTGCTGCAGATAACTGCACAGGTCCTATTTTCACTCTGGCAGCCTGTGTGTTATAATGAACTCCCCTCCTTTCTAGCTGCAGGAGCATATAGATGGTGAAGAAAAGAGCCTTCTTGAAATTCTAGAGTATATCTGTCTGTCTGTGAAGCCTTATTAACACTTTCCCCATTTTTAAAGACTAATTACTTGGAGTAGTTTTGGGTTCACAGCAAAACTGAGAGGAAGATACAGAGATATCCTATATACCTCCTACCACCATGCGTGCATAGCCTCCTACGTTATCATCCTCCCCTACTGGAGTAGAACATTTATCATTTTTCTAATTAACTAAGGTCCATACTTTACTCAGACTTCCTTAGTTTTTACTTATTATCCTTTTCTGGTTCCAGCATGCCATCCAGGATACCACATTACAGTAATTTAGTCATCATCTCTCCTTAGGCTGCTCTTGGCTAAGTTTCTCAGACTTTCCTTGTTTTTGATGACCTTGGCAGATTTGAGGAGCATTTTTAGGCTATCCCTCTGTTGGGATTTGTGATTTGTGTGGTGTTTCCCTTCTGATTAGACTGGGGTTATGGCTTCTTAGGAGGAAGACCACAGAAGTGGAGTGCCGCTCTCATATCATCTACAGCAGGGGTGTGCACCATCAGCATGGCTTATCACTGTTGGTATTAGCCTTGCCACTCAGCTAGGGTGGTGTCGGTTGGGTTTTTCTATTGTAAATCTCTTCTTTTTTCCCCCTCTACCTACCATAATCATCAGAAGGGAGTCACTATATGTCATGTACATTTAAGGAGTAGGTTGTCATGGTCTGCTTTTTTCAGGGTAGAGTATCTACAGGTATAAATTATTTGGAAGTTTTCTACATGGGAGATTGGTCTATTCTCCACCATTTATTTATTCGTTGTTTATTTATATCATTATGGATGTACTGATGTTTATTTTATGCTTCATGCTGAAATTTAATACTACCTTATTTTGTTTCTCAAATTTTAGGTATTTCTGTTTTTGTTTTTCTGCTGTCCTATAGAACTGTAGGACTTTTGTCTCTGGCTGGGTCCAAAACTTACCTGTAGGAAAAGAAAGTAAGTACTTAACTGCTATGATTCAGTGGCATTACTACCAATCCTAAAATCAGTGCTGCTTGAAGCACTTACTTCTTGTATTAGTTTACTAAAGATCCCATAACAAAGAACCACAGACTGAGTGGTTTAAACAACAGAAATTTATTTTCTTATAGTTCTGGTGGCTACAGGTCCAAGATCAAAGTGTCAGCAGGCTTGGTGTCTTTTGGGTCTTTTTCCTTGGGTTTGTAGATGGTCTATGTTCGCCTTATAAGGACATCAGTCAGATTGGGTACGGATGCATCCTCCAATGACTTTATTTTAACCCGGTTACCTCTTTAAAGGCCACATCTTCAAATATACAGTCTTATTCTGAAGTACTGGGGGTTAGGACTTACAGGTGTTGATGGAATGCCATTCAGCCTGTAACATTCCTTAAAGGTGCTTTGGACAGCTGCCAACATGAACCCCAGGGCCCCAAACAGGTGTGTAGGGAGTGAGAGGAACTTCACAGTAGGCTGTGTGAGTGAGATAGTAGGGCATTAAGATGCAAGCTGCACTTTCTGTGCAAGATGGTTCTGTCTGTAATTGAAAAATATCTTACGTTAGCTGCCTGATCACACACAGAATCTCTAAGAATGAATTCTTGGCGTGATTTACATCTCGGGGTGATTACATCTTTGAATACCTGCTACTCAGCGTGGTATAGCAGAGCCTCTGTCTCTAGTCTTAGCTTAGAATTTTGTTATGCAAGAACTGGCTCAATGTGTACCTTGCCCAGAATGGGTATGGGCATTGTGCAATGCACACATGTCCCTGGATCCTAAGCCCCAGCTCTGAAGCTAACTAAGTTCATTGTGACCTTTTTAGACTACAGATCTTGCTGGTTGAATGTGGTTCAGTGCTCTTAGCTCATTCAGCTGTGGCAGAAGGTGATGATGTTGAGTTTGAGTATTTCATGTTTTATGTCATACAAGTGTCTGCTGAGGCCAGTAACAACTTGGGAAAATCGACCTGATACAGTCAGGACAAGGAAATGCTGTTTCCCTTGATTTGATCCATGTGTTCTGTATGAATGTATTGAATATTACACTGGCTCTATTAATAGGTATGTCTTACTTAAAAAATGAAATATGTTTTTAAAAATGAGGTTGATTTGAGCAAAAAAGAGCAATTATGAATGTAGAAAGCCTGATCTGTGTTGCTGATTTCTTCATGTGAGGTAGAATCCTAGTTGCCTTCCCACATTCCACTTTCACATTTTGCTTTAGCAACAGAACTTTGGCCCACTTAAAGATCATACTTCCCAGCCCCCTTGCAACCAAATGTGGCCTCATGATTAAGTTTCAGCCAATGTGATGTAAGCAGAAGTATTGTGGGAAATTCTTAAGGCTGTTGAAGTGGGTCCTTCCAGAAGGGGTACACATTGTTTTCCTCCTTTTTCTTTCCTCTTTCTTTTGCTTTTGGATGTGATGGCTGGAGTTTCAGCATGCATCTTGGACCATGAAATGTGAAAATAGAAGCCAGAGTGAGGACTGTAGAACAGGAAGACAGAACAAACTTAGGTTCTGAAAGACTCAAGAACCTGCAATACATGTACAATTATGTATGGACTTTAATTAAAATTTTTTTTTTTATGGTTGGGGAGATTGAACTCAGGACCTTTGCATTGAGCTACATCCCCAGCAACTTTTTGTTTTATTTTTGTTTGTTTTATTTTGAGAGAGGTTCTCACTAGGTCACTAAGTTGCCTAAGCTGGGCTCATATTTATGAATTTCATACCTCAGTGCTGGGATTACAGATGTGTACCACCATGCCCAAATAATTTTTTTCTTAATGTGGAAAGGGAAAAAAATCTTTTATTTTAAGGCATTTATTTTCTTTTTTGTTATATGCAACCAAATGTAATTTTTTTTTTTTTTTTTTTTTTTTTTTTTGGTTATCGGGGATTGAACTAGGAATCTTGTGCTTGTGAGGCAGGTGGCGGCACCACTGAGCTAAATCCCGGCCCCCAAATGTTATTCTTAATGAACCCCGAGTACACATTAAATCATCAGGGGAATCTATTTAAAAATACTACTGCCTGGACCTCATCTCCAGAGATTCTGATTTCATTGGTTTGTCATAGAAACTAGTCAAGTGTCATTCTTAAAAAGTTCCTCAAGTGATTCTAATGTGTGAGTCAGGTTGAGAGCCACTGTCATAACTGACATTGTCTCCTTCAAGTAACTGCTCTGAAGAATTGTAGTTTCTGATTCCACAGTGGGCACATGTTATCTTTCTGTACTGCTAGGCAAGGGAATGGTACGAAGTATCACCCAGAAGGGAAACTAATTTGAAACGATGTGTGTTGTCACTCTTGAAAATAATTTTGAGGATTTGAATGTTAATGTGGTTATCAGTAGATTATGAAACTCAAAATAGTGATGGAAACTACACAATGTAGCTTTGACTTTTGAGGAAATAAGTAAAGCCCCAGTCTTGCATACTTCCCTTCTGTTCGCCAAGTTCATTTTTGGAGTTTACAAAGTGCTTAGCAGCAGATGGCTGGGAATAAGTAAGTGTGCAGTAAAGCTGAGCTTCATAGAGGGAAACAAAGGCAGCTTTGGGGTTTTATTTCCATGAACACAACTAATGCTTGGGCATCTGAAGAATTGATGGGATGTCAAAACCTAATTTAATTTCTCAGGCTATCTGTTATACCAATTTGAGAATGATTTCCCTTTCTCCTACAGTGTTCTTTAGCTTCAGTTCTTTTTCAAAGTCTTAGAGTGCTAAGCCCTATTTTTATTTTAACATGCATACTCTAAAGGTTGTGATTTATAGATCAGTGTCTAATATTCACAACCTTGTGTTTGTCAGTAGCAAGAGCAGCACTTGTCATATGGTGATAGAAGTGAGATGTGAATTGGTGTCAAAACTCTCCTTTCTCCAGTTTCTTCTGGATTGTTTGCTGCAAAATTTTCTGAGAGAAGTCATGGTGGTGGTAGTGGGAGAATAACCAAAAAGCATCTAATCAATTTGATTGTGAATGTTGAAGAATGTTAACATATTGTGTTTTATTCCTTCACTAGCATATCCATCTAAGCATTTTAGTTTAAAAATAATTACCACAATTAGTTTCTCAGCCTACTGGTTTAGATCAAGTGATACCGATGTATTGTTCCATTAGAAATAATGTTAGAAATGTGTTTTAGAAATATCACTGTTGGAAATAATGAACAACTGTTGGCTGTGAGTAACAGAAACATGGGTAAAATTGGTTTATGCAAAAAGGAAAATTTACAAGTCCATATAATGAGAGGTACAGGTGTAAAGTGTTTCAGGAGCGATTACTTTAAGAGCTCAACAATGTTACTAAGGACCCTGTTGTTTCTGCTGCCATCCTCAGCTTGGCAGCTTGTGTCTAGGAGTTGGCTGACAGGCTGCAGTGTTCTCAAGCATATCTGCATTTAGCAATGGCCAGAGGAAGAAAAATGAAAGTGGTCACATGCTTTTTACTTAGGTGCCCTGTTAAGAACAGGACTTTCCATTGAGTTCTCCAACTGGTTGTCCCCCGAGGTACGTTGGTCAAAACTATGTCATCTTTTTCCTAGGTGATGCCCTGGAGAGGGTCAAAATACTCTGAAAGACTTGTACAGTGGGCATCTCCCCTCTCTTCATTCCCCATACTAGAGAGGGATTGGTCTCCCTGAAGCCCATTATGTTGGAGATCTCTAATAGCCTTCTGTTGGTCAATGGTCACTGCCACTGATAAGGAATATTCATGAGGATAATAAGAGTATGAACGATTAAGCATAATACAGTAGTATTGTGTAGTATTACACTACATGCACCAGGTGTAATTGTGCACACTAGGTAGTAGCACACATATAAACAGGGAAAGGCAGAGGACATGACAGGGAGCCTGAGGACGGGCCTGTGGTAGGGGCCTGCAGAACTTGGGAATTGGCCCAGCCTCTGAAGCCTTGCTGAGTGTTCCCAGCAGTGTGGATACTCAGCCTGTGCGTCAGCATCGTTGATATGTTGGTGGCATGGTTTCCATTTAAAACTACCAGAAATAATTTCAGATGACTGTTGATGTGTATGTATGAATTTGTGGAACTATGTATGTCTATGGGTATGGAGAAGGAATGGAGGAAAACTTACCTCATGAAAATTTTACATTTACAACTATTTCTAAAAAGTTTTAATGTGACTTCTGAAAAGCATTACCTTTTGTACATAATAGTTTCTCCTATTAAGTCCTATAGTAATCTGGGCACCATGGAATACATCTGTAATTCCAGCGCTCTGGGAAGCTGAGGCAGGAGGAATGTATAATCAGGTCCAGCCTTGACAATTTAGTGAGACCCTGTCTCAAAATAAAAAATATAAAGGGCCAGGTATTTTGCTATTGTTTGCTTGCTTCCAGTTCACATTTCTTCTCTTCTACTTTCCAGATCTTCTTTTGTGGACATCAGTATTGACCTCCAAGGTCATCTGTCCCGTGGGCCATTTTGATGTTTACCTTGCCTGAACTTTCACCACCTTTCTGGTCTGTGATCCTCTCTTTGCTTCTCAGAACTTTTCCTTCCCTTGCTTTTCTTGGTTTTCTTCCTACTTTCCTGGCCACTCCTGTTTTTAATCCTTGGCTACCTCTATTCACTGTTCCTACGAGGTTAGGTTTGAAGCTGATTTTACCTCAAACTTGTATTACTCTGCAAATAAATCATTCTATGGCTTTCATCCAATAACCGTAAGTAAACTGACTACTCCTCCATCAGTATTTTTACAGGGCTGTTGTCATAGAGCTTACTAGACATTTTCACTTGTATATTTCATTTTGAAACCAGCATGCTTAAGTTCGGACTTGTGTTTTCTCTCCAAAATCGCCAATCCAGTTGATTTTTTAGAAACATGGAAATCAGCATTGAACTGTTGGGCTCCTGGGTCTTCAACATCCCACGAATCCCCCTGTCTTAGCAATTCTAGGTAATGTCCGAGGCAGTTCACTTCATCATCCCTAAACCTATATCACAAGAGTCTCTTACGTAGAAGAATCTGCCTTAAATTTTGCTTCCCTTCAACCTCTTTCTACACCGCAGCCAACATGATTACTTAGGTTGTTTTTAAAAGATTTCCCAGCTCACCTGTTAAATTTACAAGCTTCTTCACTATTGTCTGGCTGACCCCTTCACCCTGATCCCAGAACTCTCCCTCAACCTTTTTGCCCTCTGCTCTTTAGATGTGAGTTTTCTCTTCTTTGAATCCCTTTTTCCTGTTTATTTTCTAACTTCTACTAATCCATGTCTCAGTTTAGATGTCAGTTCCAAGGGAGGTCTTTCCTCCTTCTCTGACACCCAGCAGTTCTCCACTTAATCTTAGCCAAAAGGCTGAGAAGCCATAGGCCAGCAATACTTAACTCTTGATTTCACATTAGAATCAGCTGGGCAAAGTTAGTAAAACCAAAACAAAACAAAAACTCCAAGATCTAAGTTAACAGCTCTGGATGGGGTGTGACTCAGAATCACTTGGAGGGACCGTTAGTTAAAACCTGTCACCTTTTTTCCTATTTCAAATTATCCATTATTCATTTTAATCATTTTAACCATTGTTTACACTATCAGTTTCTCACACTAGTGAAACTATTCGGTATTTACACATATGTGTCCTACTTATTTCACTTAAGAGTATGGCCTTGATATGCATCCATTTAGGGTGGAGGGGGTGAAGGGTGCACAGGTAATCGGGAAAAAAATAAGAACCAAGATATATCATGTACAGGTACAAACAACCAATGATAAATGTAAACAAATTGTATACCTAAAATGTACCAATAAAAGAACTAAAAAAAAACCACCAAAAAAAAACCTGTCAGTGCCCATCAGTGCTACTGGTCAGGAGACCACACTTAGAAATCAGATTGGGCAAGTCTAGGCCCCAGTGAGCAGCTTCCATGGTGAAAGTGCCTCCCTTAGCATAGCACTTACCACACTTTATTATTATTTATTTTAAAAAAATCATCTTTTCTGCTAGGAAGGAAGGATGATCCTTTTGTTGTTGTTGTCTGGTCAGGCTTTCTTTACCTTCATATCCCTGGGTCTGGCATTTTTTGCCTGGCACATAAGGATTTATTTAACATTTGCCAGATAAATTAATAAAAAGCTAAGTATGGGTAAGAAAGTAGTGTTTACATTATCTGTGAATCAGTTAAGGCAGTAAGAATGCAAGACTAGAGTTTGCTCTGTGTGTCTATTCTTGTTTGATTTTGGTTTATTACTCATTCAAAATCTTACTGAAGGCAGTGTACTAAGGTGCAATAGAAAAATACTATGAATGTCTAAAATTAAAGAAATTATAGTAAGAGACATTGCCTCTAATTTCCCTCAAAAATACTCCCTCTCACTTTTAATACATGTATCCCACTGTTCTTGGCATTTTCTGAAGCAGTTCTTCAAATTCTCTTCCTTGAGTGTCTTTAGTTGTGCCATTATGGCTGTCTTGAGGTCCTGAATCAATTTAAACTGTTTACCTTTCACGGTCATTTTGACTTTGCAAAAGAGCCAGAAGTTGCACTGCACCAGACCTAGTGAATAAGGTGGGTGAGGACGCACCACAATATTTTCATTTGACAGAAGTTGCTCTAAGTGTTTTAAATGGATTAAGAAGATCAGGGCAGCCTCAAAAAGATACTCATGAAAGAAGACTTCCAGAACTGCTTCAGAAAGTGGCAAGAAGGGTGGCATGTTTGAAATTAGTGGGAGAATCCTGAGGAGATTAATGGTGGCATGTCTTTTACTGTAGTAATTTTTAAAAATTTCTATTTAATCATTCCCTGTATATTTTGACCATACCTCATGTATGCGTTGAGGTGACTTGACCCTAATTCTCCCTCTCTTCTCCATCTGTATCTTCAATATTCATACAGCAACATGGAACTGTATTTTGGGTGATTGTAGTGTAAGACAGTCCCATGAAATCTGGCACTTACTTGTTGGGAGCACATGAGTGCTTCTGTGTTTGTGTGTATGGTGGCATATATTTTAGAAATATCTTAGAATAGAAGAAGACCAGAAGTTGTGTATTATACGGTGCTCATTTTCAAAAAATTCTATTCTTTAGATTTGACCAAACAAAAACTTCCTTCACCTCTGTTGGGGTTGTTGTGAATTGAATTATATTTTCAGGGGAAATATTCTAAAGTAGATTAAAACCCTTTTATTGCCTGCACATTATATTGAAGTGTTTATTTTTTGAGTGAAAGACCAACATAAATTATACTTTATATTTACAAAGCATTATATACTTATTTATTTGCCATTTATTAAATGCTTTCCATACAAAGCCTAGTAGTCCTAACAGGACATTTGCTGCCCTCCTTCACAGTTACTGAGGGAGATGTGCAAGTAAGTCAGCCATGAAATTACAGTTGAGTAAGTGTTTGGTATGGGTTTGTCTCCTGTAAGTGTAGTTTGTAGTTTGTCTCCTGTAAGTCTTATGTTGAACTTTGATTGCCCCTGTGGCAGTGTTGGGAGGGGGGGACATTAAGAGAGGGACTTTAAGGTTAGATCTTGAGGAAGATTAATGTTTTGATCAAATGAATGAGTTCACACTCTGGAGAGACTGGATTAGTTATCATGAGAGCAGGTGGTTATGAAGCAATTCACTCCTCATGTTTTGTTTCTCCTACATGTTCCTGTGCAACCCTTCTGCTTTCTGCCATGAATTAAAGCAGCATGAGGCTTTCATCAGATGCAGATGCCTAATCTTGGACTTCCCAGCCTCTAGAATTCCAGGAGTCAAAATAAACTTCTTTTCTTTATAAATTACCCAGTCTTGGGCATTCTGGTACAGCAACAGGAAATGGACTAAGACAGTGCTGTAGTGGACTGTTAAAACTACCTTGGGAATATGCAAGTCTCCCTTCCCAAAGAGAGGAGACGCTGTGCCGTATTTCATTCAGCAGCACAGGGCATTGGCTAGAGTGGAGACATTAACGCAGGTTATATTTCTTGTCTGTGCGCATTCTGTACAGAGAATTTGAATAAAGGCCAAATAAAGAAGGTTACTAGACTGTCCAGCCCTTGGGGATTCATGGATGAGGTTCAGCAGGACAATGCATGCAAGGAAATTTGCAAAATTTCATATTAGGTATGTATTTGAATCTTCTGAACTGAAAGCTCATATTTTAACATGTTCTCAAAGGGATCTATGATTTGTACAAGAATTAAAGTCATTGTTCTGATATATAAATTGATACAGGAAGGAGATGAATTGATAAAGAAGTGATCCTATGGCTAGAGTTGTAAGGGACTTCCTTAGGACTTTCCCCACAAATACATACATAATTGGTGGTAGATAGTACTTCAAAACACATTTTAAAGTCAGAGGTCAACTCAGTAAAGAAACTTGGGTTGAGTTGTGAAATAAAGAATTCATAAAAAAATCCTTATGGGCTCAGGGATTTAGCTCAGTGGTTCTGCCACCTGCCTTGCAAGCTCACGGTCCTGAGTTCAATCCCTGGTACCAAAAAAAAGAAAAAATCCTTATGTATTCATAAGTTCTGCTTTTTTTTTTAGAACCGGGGATCGAACTCGGGTCCTTCCACATGCGAGGCAGATGGCGGAACCACTGAGCTAAATCCCCGGCCCAAGTTATGCTTTTTTGCCTGCTACACAAAATGTCTCTAGTGATATGTTTTGAGCTTCCTCAGCTAAATTGAGGTTCCAGTACTAGAACAGCTAGCAATCTTGGTCTAACAGGACATGCAGGGGAGCTGGACTTGGGTGTTCGCAGAGTGCCTTTCACAGGTGTGACAGTTGAGCTAGGTCAATCTAACTGACGTGGGAGCTGCCTAAAGGATTAGTAGTCTTTTCTTTTTTTGTGTGTCGGGGGGTGGTACTGGGGATCAAACTCGGGACCCTGCACTTGCACAGCAGGTGCCGGAACCACTGAGCTAAATCCCCAGCCCTGCCCAGAGGATTAGTAAAGCACACTTCTGGGTGTGTGGGTGGGTGGGGATATGACCCGGGTACTGTATCTGACTCCTTTTCCCTCCGTCTCTGGCACTGTTCCCTTGCTCTGCTTCCCTGCTGCCATGAACAAAGCAGCTTTGCTCGGCCATGCCCTTCTGGCACAATATTTCTGCCATGGAGCCTGGCAGTCATGGATTGGCTCTCCTGAAATGGAGAGCCAAGTAGACTTCTCTCCTTTAAGTTGTGGGTTCTGGGTATTGTGTCCCAGTGTTGGGAAAGCCAACTCACACACAGGATACTACTTTTACCTAGTAGATAGCCTAATGCCTAGTTGTCTAACCCATGATCAGTACATCCCTCACATGAAAAAAGAACACAATTTGAACCTAGAATCGGCAGATCCAAAAGTCTACTGCATAATCCTGATTTACTTTATGATAATATAGTTTAATTAAGGTGTTTCTTGTTTCAAATAATGAAAATAAACTTGAACAAGTTTTAAGGAAAAAGGAAAATTTATTGTTAGGACAGGGAGTATCTTAAGGAACCATATGATAGGAATGCACATGGCTCCCAGAAAGAACTCTAACTGAGAACCAGAAAGCCATTGATTCTCTTTCTCTGACTCTCGTCTTTTGCATTTCTGTTTTATTACTCTTTCTCTGGATTTCTCCATTTCTTATATAGATGATGGAATGTAGCTGCTGCAGAGCTTCAACCAGGCACAGAGATTAGCTAAATCCAAATTCCTAGTAGAGAAAAATGCAATTGGCCCTGTTTCATACAGGCATCCATCCTGCATCCAGTGAGCTTTATTCAAGGAGGCAGAATTGCATCATCCAAACCATGGAGGCCATGGGATTGGAAGACATCATCCTTTCCTTTTTTTTTTTTTTTGGGTACCGGGGATCGAACTTGTGACCTTGCGCTTGCAAGGCAGGCACCGGAACCACTGAGCTAAATCCCCGGCCCGACATCATCCTTTTCTAGTAGGAAGGTCTGACTTTCATCTTTTGTCACTTACCTGGTTTGGCTTGCCAAGGACTCTGGGTTCACTGGTACATGGGAGAACCTAAGGGTTTTCCTTCAGGATAACCCATTATAGTTCTTTGAAAAGAAAACAGTACTGGCACGCCCTACCGAGGTCCTGAGTCTCGTGGAAGACGCCGAATCAGCCCACTGCAGACAGACAGGTCTGCCCATGCCCTACAGAGGTCCCCAGTCGTGCGGAATACTCTGAATCAGCCCACTGCAGACAGGCAGGTCTGTGCATGCCCTACCAAGGTCCCGAGTTGCGCGGAAGACACCGAATCACCCCGCTGCAGACAGGCAGCCACCTGGTTCCACACTACAAAAAAGCAGAGGACACCAGACCACCAGACCAAGGTACTGAGTCCTGCTGCTCCTGGCTCAGAGGTAGGGGCTTCTGAACCGCCGTCCCACTGCTCCTGGTCCAGAGGAAGGGGCTTCCTGGCCACCATCCCTCCTGCTGCTCCCAGCCCAAAGGAAAGGGCTTTTGGGTTACCATCCCTACCACTGCTCCCGGCCCCTGTCTCACCTCACCCAGCGCAGAGGAGGTAATCTGTGCAGGCGCTAACAGCGCCCTGCCCTAGTCAAAATGAGAAAACATGTAAATAAGTCTCAAAACCAGACTTCCAGATCACCTACAGCAACCCCAAAGGGAAATGAGATGGAACACTCTCATACTCAATCACCTGGATCCACTGAACTGGCAACAAAAGGGGATCTGGAAAAAATGAAATCGGAAATAATTTCTCAGATAACAGGAGAAATTGTGCCCCTAGTGCAAGACATGATTAATAAATCTAGAGAGGAGCTGAGGAACATGATGGAATCCCAACATAAGAAACAAATGGAATCCATAAAACAGATGCAAATAGATTTCCAGGACATGAAAAACTCTATTGAAAGTCTACACAGCAGAAGGAGCCAATGTGATTATAGAATTTCAGATATAGAAGATAAGATTGCAATTAGTGACCAGGAAAAGAAAAATTTCTTCAAAATTATAAGGGAACATGAGAAATCAATCCAGCAGCTGCTAGATGATGCAAAGAAGAATAACATAAGACTGATTGGGCTCAATGAAGAAACAGGAGAGAGTGCAGATGACATAAAAAATCTCTTCACAGAAATAATGGCAGAAAACTTCCCAAACAGGGGAAAAGAGATTGACATATAGATAAGTGAGGCATAAAGGACTCCAAATAGCCTTGATCAAAAAAAATCTACACATAGACATATAATTGTTAAGATTCCAGAAATAAAACAGAAGAACAAAGTTCTCCAAGCAGTCAGAGAAAAGAAACAAATCACATACAAAGGAAAGCCCATCAGAATCACAGCAGACTTCTCAACACAAACCATCAAGGTAAGAAGAGCTTGGAGTGATGTATTTCAAGCCCTAAAAGAAAACAACCTCCAACCCAGATTGATGTACCCTGCAAAACTATCTTTCAAAATTGATGGAGAAATAAGATACTTTCATGACAAAGAGCACCTTAGGAACTTCATGAGTACCAAACCAGCACTCCAAAAAATTTTACACAGTATCCTAGGAACAGACACTGAGGATCACAACCCCAGGAAGCAAAGCAGAATGAACCCATCTGGCATGACAAGAAATTAAATGGAAAGGGGAGAACCCAACAAAAAGAAAAAGTCATGGCAATGACAAGTCAACACGTTTCAATTATAACCATCAATGTTAGTGGTCTCAATTCACCAATCAAAAGAAATAGACTGGCAGAATGGGTCAAGAAGCAAAATCCAACAACATGCAGCATACAAGAAACACACTTAATTCAAAAGGAAACTCATAGACTGAAAGTTAAAGGGTGGAAAACAATACTCCATGCGACAGGAACCTGAAAAAAAGCAGGAGTAGCTATCCTCTTTGCAGATCAAGTAGATTTCAAACCAACACTAATTAAGAGAGATGAAGAAGGACACTACATCCTTGTAAAGGGAACAATCCAAGAGGAAGAGATGACAATCATAAATATCTATGCACCAAACACTAGTGCACCCAACTATATAAAACAAATACTAACAGACATGAAAAGTCATATATGCACTACTACAATTGTAGTGGGGGACCTCAACACCCCACTGTCATAAATAGATCAACTAGACAAAAAATAAGTAAGGAAATACTAGAACTCAATGGAACTCTTGAACAAATGAACTTAACAGATGTTTACAGAGTCTTCCACCCCACAAAATCAGAATACACATTCTTCTCAGCTGCACATGGGTCATTCTCCAAAATAGACCACATACTCACACATAGAACATGTTTAAGTGCAAAGGAATTGAAGTTATCCCCTGTATATTATCAGACCATAGTGTGATGAAATTGGAGATCCATAGCAAAAGAAACTCAAAAAATTTCGTAAACACATGGAAGTTGAACAACACACTTCTGAATAACCAATGGGTCATAGAGGAACTTAAAGAAGAAATCAGACAGTTCCTTCAATTAAATGACAATGACAATACAACATATCAGAATCTATGGGACACAATGAAAGCAGTCTTACAAGGGTAATTCATAGCAGTGAATACGCATATTAGGAAAACAGAACAAGCCCAATTAACCTGATGCTGCACCTCAAGCTTCTAGAAGAAGAAGAGCAGGACAACCTCAAAGCTTATACAAGGGAGGAAATTATAAAGATCAGAGGAGAAATCAATGCAATCGAAACTAAGAGAATGGTACAAAAAATCAATGAAGCCAAGAGTTGGTTCTTCGAAAGAATCAACAAAATTGACAAACCTTTAGCCAACCTTATGAGAAAAAGGAAAGAAAGGGCCCAAATCCATGTAATTAGGAGTGAAAAGGGTGAAACTACAACAGACCCAGCAGAAGTCCAGAGGATCATCAATACCTACTTCCAGAACCTATACGCCAATAAGATGGACAACACAGAAAAATGGACAGATTCCTAGATATATATGAATTACCAAAGTTGAACGAAGAAGACCTAAAAATTCTGAAGCCCTGATGGCTTCACTGCTGAATTCTACAAGACATTTAGAGAGGAACTACTGCCACTACTGTTTAAACTCTTCAATGAAATTGAAAGGGAGGCAGTACTCCCAAATTCATTCCTGGAAGCAAGCATCACCTTGATCCCCAAAGCGGAGAAAGACCCAACTGAAAAAGAGAACTATAGGCCAATCTCACTAATGAACATAGATGCAAAAATCCTTAATAAGATACTGGCAAACAGAATGCAGAAGATCATCAAGAAGATCATACACACTGATCAAGTGGGATTCATCCCAGGGATGGAGGGATGGTTCAATATACGCAAATCAATCAATGTAATACACTATATCAATAGAGCCAAGGACAAAAACCATATGATTATCTCCATAGACACAGAAAAAGCATTTGACAAAATCCAACATGGATTTATGATAAAATACTCTACAAAATATTGGAATAGATGGTCTCTACCTCAAACTGATAGAAGCCATCTATGAAAAACCAACAGCCAATATCATACTAAATGATCAAAAACTGAAATCCTTCACACTCAAATCAAAAACAAGACAAGGATGTCCACTATCACCACTCTTGTTCAATATAGTTCTGGAAACATTAGCCACAGCAATTAGACAAGAGAAAGAAATAAAAGGAATAAAGAGAGGAAATGAAGAAGTCAAATTGTCATTATTTGCAGATGACATGATACTCTATATAGAAGACCCCAAGAACTCCACCAAAAGTCTTCTAGACTTAATAACCAAATTCAGTCAAGTAGCTGGTTACAAGGTTAACACTCAAAAATCAATAGCTTTCCTCTACACGAATGACAGACTCACTGAGAGAGAAATAGGACAAATAATTCCTTTCACAATATCATCCAAAAAACTGAAAAACCTAGGAATCATCCTAACAAAAGAAATCAAAGACCTCTTCTCTGAAAACTATGGCACTCTGAAAAGAGAGATTGAAGATGATATCAGAAAATGGACAGACATCTCCTGGTCCTGGGTAGGAAGGATTAATAGAGTGAAAATGACCATACTTCCAAAACTGCTATATAGATTCAATGCAATTCCAATTGAGATCCCAGCAGCATACTTCATGGACCTGGAGAAAACAATCCAAAAATTCATTTGGAACAAGAAGAGACCCAGAATAGCAAAAGGAATTCTAGGTAACAGAGACATGGCAGGGGGTATCACAATCCCCCAACCTGCAACTGTACTACAAAGCTACTGTGATAAAAACAGCATGGTACTGGCAAAGAAACAGACTTGAGGACCAGTGGAACAGATTAGAAGATGCAGAAACAACACCAGACACACTCAGCCATCTCATCTTTGGTAAAGGAGCCAAACACCCTCACTGGAGGAAAGATAGCCTCTTTAATAAATGGTGCTGGAAAAATTGGGCTTCAACTTGCCAAAGATTAAAACCAGACCTGTATCTCTCACCATGCACTAAACTAAAATCAAAATGGATTAAAGATCTAAATATTAAAGTAGAAACTCTGAACCAGTTGGAACAGAGGTTAGGTAGAACCCTTGAAGACATCGGTGTAGGAAAAGATTTTATGAACAAAACCTCAGTTGCCCGTGAACTAGCACAAACAATCAACAAGTGGGATGTCTTCTTATCAAAAAGCTTCTGCACAGCAAGAGAAACCACCAGCAGTGTGAAGAGACAAATGTGGGAAAAAATCTTCACCTGCTCTTCCTCAGACAAAGGTCTACTATCTCGAATCTATAAAGAACTTAAAAAGATCAGACCTCCCAAATTTAAAGACCCAATCCATAAATGGGCATCTGAAATGAACAGACATTTCTCAGACAAAGAAGTAGAAATAGCAAATAAATACATGAAAAAATGTTCAACATCACTGGTCATTCGAGAGATGCAAATGAAAACAACGCTGAGATTTCACTTCACTCCAGAAAGAATGGCTGCTATCATGAAATCAACCAATAACAAATCCTGCCAGAGCTGTGGGGAAAGAGGAACCCTGCTCCACTGCTGGTGGGAGTGTAGACTGGTGCAACCACTGTGGAAATCAGTATGGAGATACCTCAAAGAACTAGGACTGGAAGTCCCATTTGACCCCGCTATTCCACTGCTGGGGATCTTCCCCCCAAAATTAAAAGAATCATACCACAGTGATATATGTGCACACATGTTCATAGCAGCACAGTTTGTAATAGCTAAAACTTGGAAATAGCCCAAATGCCCATCAACTGGAGACTGGATAAAGAAAATGTGGTTTTTTTATAAAATGGAGTACTACTCAGCCATAAAAAGTGAGAAATTAGAGACATTTATAGCTAAGTGGATGCACATTGAGGCGATACTCTTAAGTGAAATAAATAGGACACACATGAATAAATTCCGAATAGTTTCTCTGGTGTGAGAAACTGAAAATGTAAATAAGGACTAAATGTATAATAGGTAATGGGAAATAGGAAGAAAAGGGGTAAAGGGGAAGGAAGTGGGAGGGCTAGGGGAAAGGATAGAAGGGAATGGGATTAATATGAGAAAATGGAAAAATAGGAACAAAATCTTTGTAAATAGGGAGGACTGGAGGGGTTGAAGGGAGGGCCGGGCAAGGGTGAAAAATAAGAACCAAGAGAGACTATGTAAAGGTGCAAATTTCCAATGATGAATGTCATTATATTGTATACCTCAAATGTACCAATGATTAGAATGAATAATTGAAAATGCAAAATAGGAATAAAAGGTCCAAAGGGGTAGGGGTAGTGGAACGGGCAGGGGAAAGGAAAGAAGGGAAAGAAAAAATGCTGAGAAATGAGAAAAATGGAAATAAAGTCTTTGTAAATAGGGAAGGGTGGAGGGTGTAAAGGGAGGGCTAGGAATGGGGAAAAAATAAGAACCAAGATGCATTATGTAAAGGTACAATTCCCAATGAGAAATGTAATTGTGTTGTATACCTACAATGTACCAATAAAAGAATTTAAAAATAAAGAAATAAATAAATTTAGTCAAGGGATTATAAAAAAATAAAAAGAAAGAAAAGAAAACAGTACTAGGACAGACTTGGCCAATATGTTGTGCCAATAATTTTCCTCTTTTGCAGCATCATTCCCCGAACCCATATAGCCCAATTGTCGACACACACAAGTGCTGTACAGAAGAAATCTGCTCAGAAGAAATCACCTATCTCATTGGGCACATGGCGAACAATCAATTCACCTGGAGCCTTCAGAAACAAATGATATTCACTGACTCCTTTCTTAGTTGAAGCAGCACTTAAAGAAGGAGGTTAAATCTCAGTACCATATATGTGCAGTTATATATGTGTATGTGTTCTCTTTTCTTCTGCAGCTGTGAAGAAGAAACTCAAGGGGAAAGAGTATGTTGTTACTTTTTTATAATTGGCCCACACTCATGAATGGTTAGTGTTCTAAAAGTTTATTTGCATGTCAGTTGTGTAGAACTTGGAATTCATTTTACTATGGAAATGATGCTGTCATTGCTTGTTTAGTTTCTAGCCAAACTGTAAATTATCATTTGCCCCATAAGATAGCATGGTAATTATGACCTTGGAGTTTTCCTCACCCTTAAAACTGCAGTCTGAACTCTTCTTGTCGATGGTCCTGAATTCATTGGCTTCCTGAATACTCATTACTCTGAGCTTCTAAGGTTTGATCCTCCTTGTAGCCTCTATTTTTCTCTTACTTTTAAAGAGGTAGGGAGAAGCCATGGAGGTATGCAAGTGGATGATGTGATGTGAGCTTCAGGTATTCAAAGATGCAGGGGTAATAGTACAAAAGGAAGGGTAGGTCAGAGTAGAGAGAAATGAGTTTTATGTCCTTACTGACTCCCATAGGAAAGATAGGGGAGGCTGGTAGAGTAGGGAGGAAAGAATGACTACCTATAGTGCTTGATAAATAGCCATTGTCATTAGTGGTTACACTTAAAATATTTATTAACTGTTCTTTCTTGTATGCAGTTCTTTGAGTTGTTCTTTCCTCTCCATTAGCCTGCAGTAAATGGAGAATGAATTTTACAGCATTTCTCATTTGTTTAGCTGAATCCCTGAACTCAGCTCCCTGGGGTGAGGCATAGTGACCACATAGAAGTCCAGCCAAGTAACCAGAAAGTATGAGCCAGCCTCTCATTGCACTGCTGTGTTATGTAATTGCAGCATGTCTTTGTGGGGCTCTTGCTTATATGTGTTTGGCTTTAGCAGATGATTTCATCCTCTTTTCTATCTTGGAACCAGACAACTTTACATTCTCAGCAAACAGATGGACAGCAAGGTTGAAATAAGATCTTGTACTGAAATAGTCTTTGAGTCAGTCTTTGTGACAGTTCACTCATATAGGAAACTTGCCTCTTTCTTCTTGCAGAAGGCTAATGATGAGAATTCAAGGTGCTCTGAGTTATTGGCCTCTCTTCTCAGTGTATGTTATATATTTTTCCTCTTGATCAAGGTTGGAATTCTGCTAGTGTAAGAATACTGTCTAATTTATTTTGGCAGAATTCTTGGCCTTTTGCCCTAAGTAGATGTTTAAAAATAGAATTAAAAGTTTTACATCAACCTTCTATTTTTGCTCTCCTTCCAAAGAAGGTTTTGATGTGAGAAAAGGAGGAGTTTGATTTC
Organism: Heterocephalus glaber; assembly: GCF_053883595.1. Classification (NCBI taxonomy): domain Eukaryota; kingdom Metazoa; phylum Chordata; class Mammalia; order Rodentia; family Bathyergidae; genus Heterocephalus; species Heterocephalus glaber. The sequence goes on from NW_028258315.1 coordinate 17,194,750, forward strand.
ACCTCCAACTTAACTTTTGGAAAGTGAGGGTGCTGTAGTTGAAACTTGAGTTGACTGGGTTCTTGGATTCTACTGCTCAGTCCTGCCCAGCAGCCGTCTGTGTGGCCTCGAGGAAGTTAGTTCATTTTTTGGTGCTCACTTCCCTCATCTGTAAAATGAGAATGATAAACTTCAACATATATTGCTGTATTAACATAGATTTTGATTAATTTTCAGAGGTAAGAGCTATCCTATAGCAAAATACCTTATGAGCAAGGCTTAATTAATCCACTTAACTATTTATTTATTCCAAACCATGTGTATTCTGCTCAGTCCCTTGTATTTCATCTTGCTGGAAAAAGTAACAATTTTCACTTCTTTGTGATTTCATCCTCCATTTCTTGGGTGGGGGTGCTGGAGACTGAACCCAGGTTCTTGTGAATACTAAGCACATGCTCTACCATTAATTCATAAATTAAGGAATTAAAAATCCCTCCATTTGTTAGATGCAGTATGGTCTAAATGGTGCTGATCACAATACTTCATCCTGCTCACTTAAAGCTATTTACTGCTGTTATGTTTCCTGGTAAGAGACATAGGCTGATGTGATATCACAGGAACATCAAAAACAATCTGAACCATTGAACTGAAACTGCATGAACGAGGCAAGTGGCCACTTAGGTTTACAGCATTCTTTTGAGGATGTGGAATCTGATTTCTATTTCCTTATAAATCTCCAATTTTCATAGGTACTGCAAGGGCATCTAATTCTGATAGAACAGTCTGGGAGCCTTGTACCAAAGTTCCTATGGTTTGGATTTGTTCTTTTCCTTACATGGGATAGTGAATGAATATTTCCTCTTCAAGCTATTTCTCATTTTGCTATGTTGGTATTTCATAATGCTTATCAGAGGAGACATAAAATACCCCTTTTGTCTTCAGATAAAATGTTTAAGTTTTATATGTTGTAACTCATCACTAATAAGCCTTCTTGAGAATGCACAGGATATTAATATACAATTAGGAATAAAACCAGAGTTGGCTTTCCATGATTGTCTTTTGCTGATATAGCTTGAAAATGTTTACTGATGAGTAGTTCCAAAGTTTTGTTGTATTTTAAGATGAATGCCTTGGTTGGAGAAATTTTGTTTTCTTACATCAAAAACGCTTATCTCTTACCCATCTCTCTGACTTTGCATGCAATTTCTTTTGCCCAGGAAGCTTTGTTCCTCCTCCTTCCTCCTCTCATCCCACACTTCTACCCATTAAATTCTCCAGGTCATGCAAGGCTGAACTCAAAAAACTGTCTGCCTTCCTGGATCTCAGTGTCTTGGCACTGCTCTGACCAGCTAATATGTCTATAGTAACATATAACCTTCCTTTTCCTGTACCATTTGAAATCTTTGCTTTTTAAATCATTACATTCCCAGCACTTCATGAAGAACCCAGTAAATAATAGGAGCTTAAGAAATGTTTTTTGAATGAAACAATGAGTATAAGAGCATAAGGGAGAAAGCCCAGGAGAAGTATCTAACTATATGGGGAGTAGGGAAGGTAGATGGTGGGAGGATCTCAGAAAATATGTAGCTTAAGTGTCATTTTGTAGGAGGAGAAGCTCTAAGGTGAAAAAAGGTGGGGAAGAATGGCCTTAGTGAATGGTAAACTGGAGGAATTTGTGAATGAGAGATTTGGGATACTTAAAAATAATGTGGTATGATTTGAACTTAAATGCAAAATCAAAAAGGATGAAAAGAAGATAGTGTAAAATGGAAGGCAGGTTATATGTTACTATGAATTTTCTGCCAGTTAAAATAATTATTTAGATTATAAGGTAGAATGACCTCTGTTATGCACTGATCAATAGTTTAAAAAATTGGTATGGGAATGGATTTCATGAGGGCATTTGATTAGGAGAACTTAAATATTTTCCTTTTGTAATAGTTACTTCAAAGTAGATGCATGGGTATGCCAGTCTTTGTTTGAAACAGATGTTTACTGAAATCACAAATTGAAACCTTCAAGAACATTCTTGACTTAGTGGTAAAAATACTGCAGTCTCAATTTAACACTAAATGATTAAATATGTCCTATATCATGGAACAACTTTATAGCTGAAACTAGTTTTCATGAAGCTTTCTGCTTATATCAATTACTAACCCTTCAAAATATGATACTTATAGTTTGTAAGTAGATAAGTTTAAATCACTTTTTCTAATGATGCTTGTTGAAGATTCAAGGAGATAATATATGAAAAATACTCAGTACCAAGCCTTGTGCACAGTAGGTGCTCAAAAATAGAATCCATTTCTTCCTTAAACTTCCTAGATTGAGGAAGCTTCTATTTCATCATTATGAACTTTCAGAAGAAACTTTAAGGAAACAACTCCCTGCCTCCACCTGTACCCTGGCTGAAATATCCACAAATTCTTTCGTAAGAGTTTGGAATTTCGTTGGTGATTTTAAACAAGACTTCTTTTCTTAAATGTTCTCATTGTATGAGTATGAGTTGCAGATCATCGAGGCTGATCTGAGTACAAAATCTTCAAGCCTCAGTGGGACTACATAGTTCATCAGTTACTTGTGTTTAAAATAACTCTGGTGTCTTTCACCTGAAAGTTTCAGTGAATTATGCTGAGGACTTCTTGACATGTGAGACAAATGCTTTTTTTTTTCTCTTCTTGCATTTGTGGGTGGTTAGCAGGTTTGGCTGAGTTACTAATATTAAGGAGGAATCAAGATGTTATATTAAAAATGAAAACGTAGATGAGGTTCTTGCCAGGTACAGTTCCAGAGAATTACATGGCCTTTGCTTTATTTTGATTAAATTCCAAGGTGATACAATCATCTGACTATTATAAGTAATTAATTGCTTTGTTTTCTACTTAGAGGTATAATGGCTCCACAGATGCAAGTTAGAATCCATTTTGCAATAGTATATGTGCTGCCGAAGCGGGCACTCCATTTTGCAATAGGACAATGAAACATGAGCACTTGTTACTGTGACTTATTTTTTAGAAAGGTAGGGCAAGTTACCTGGTCATATCACTATGAGACATCTCAGGGAATATTTCTTTGGAAATGTGCGATTTTCCAAAGTCTAGTAACTTTAAAAAAAAAAAGAGTTACTAACATAGTTGTCTTAAACAGAGTAAAATTATAATAAATATGAGAAGTAGAAATTGTGTAGGTCATATTTCAATTAAATTAGAAATTGATGCTAAATATATGATCAAAGAAATAACTACTTGGAAATTAAGAAACACTCTCCCAGATAATACATTGATCAAAGAGATTATCAAAGAGAAGTGATAGTCTTTAGAGAGCACCAAAAAATATACTTTATACCTAATTTTTTCTTTTCTTTTTTTAATTTGGTATGGGGGATCAAACTCAGGTCCCTGGGCTTGTGCAACAGGCAGTGAAACCACTGAGCTAAATCCCGGCGTTTATACCTAATTCTTTAGGGCGTTTCCTAAACCAGCGTCACATTTCTGGGAAATCCTCAAAAGGAGGCAAAAGCAAATGTCCTTGATAGATTCCTTGTTAAAGCTGCACGAAAAGAAAAAGATTCCATTGAGCCAATAGATAGCAGTGATCTCATTAGTGGTAGTGAAAGTCATCTGCACAATAACCCTCCTCTCTTGTCTCTTCATACCAGTCACAAAGGTTTTCAAAGGCAAATTCAGGTTAATTTGTTTATTTTTCTTTATATTTTGTATTTATTATTTTATATTGTATTACAGTATAGTAATCATTTTTATATGATTTTTGGGGGGTTGTGGAATGAATCATCTGAGTTTCCATTATGTATTTTCATTATCCCCATTTCTTACGGGGAAATTAGCTTTGATATACAAGTACTTTGGATTACAAGCATGTTTCTGGAACAAATTATATGCACAAACCAAGATTTTACTGTATTTATGTATATGGACTAAGTGGTTGAACCACTGGCTTTTTTTTTTTGCAATGAAGCTGATGTTGAATATAAAAACTCAGCATGCAGTATATGTTTTCTTTTTGCAGACCACTGTCAGATTATAGAAGTGTTTTGATTCTTTGAAGAACTACTGTGTAAAAGTCAGTGCCAGCTAGTAGTATTGGCTTTTCTTTTCTTTTGTAAAAGGGTCTGCTAACTTTTGGTTCTATTTTGTTTTAAATATGTTGGAAATTTGCACTCAAGATAAGTAGGGAAAATACTAAGCTTTTGAAACTTTACAAATTATAATTATAAAGAACAAAGCTTGCAAATAGGAAGGCACTAGAATTTATCTTTATAAATAGAACGTACGACTTGTGCAAATTAAATGATAAGTCAAACATGGACAGTACACAGGACTTAATTTTCAAAATTTTAAGTTACACTTGAAATACCTGGAGCTGTGGAAAGACTCTTTTGATTGTGCTGTTTTAAACAGGTTACATTTATTTATTTATTTTTACCAGAATTCAAAATATGCTGAATTTTAGAAGCTTATGATTTCAAGGTATCTAAATTTGTTTAAACAGTAAAAGCAATCATAAACAGATATGATTTATTTAATGAATTTTGCTTATGTAATTTTTCCCCAAGAACGATATTAAAAGTAAAAAAGAAAGTTTCTTAAATACTTTGGCTCAAGTGCTTACATATTTCAATATAAAAGTACGAAAAATAAGAATGTACTCCTTTTTTTGTAGAATTTTTCTGCAATTTAGCAGATACCAGAATATTGAGAATTTTCTCAATTAAAATTATTATGATCTACTGAGAAGAGTTCAGCGAAAGTGTTACCAATTTCAAATTTATTAATAATGAAATGTACCTTTGAAGAAGATTGAGACTTGTTATTAAAACATTAAAAGTAATATCATATTGAAAATGATACATCCTTCATTATGTGTGTGTGTGTGTGTGTCTGTGTGTGTGTGTTTAAGGCAGGTTCTCATTTGGTAGTTTATGCTGGCCTTGAACTCACTGTGGAGCCCACGCAGGGCTCTAACTCACGATGATCCTCCTGCCTCAGCCTTGTGAGTGCTGGATTACAGACGTGCATCACCATGCGTAATTACATCCTTCATTACACAATCAAGAAACATTATACGTAAAGGCCTGGGTGTGTAGCTGTGTGTTTAGAGCCCAGCATGCATAAGACTCTGGATTCAATATCCCAGTACTGCCAAAAAAAAAAGGCATGGAAATAGTGACTCAGACGTCAACTATATCTGGAAAAAACATTTGTTTGTTTTTGTTTTTGGTACCAGGGATCGAACTTGGGACCTTGCACTTGCGAGGCAGGCACTGGAACCACTGAGCTAAATCCTTGGCCCCTGGAAAAAACATTTGTAAATATGTTGCAGGAAAAGTGTTAACTATAATTTACAAAGAGTTCTTATGAATTGATAAGACAGTATAAACTATGCTAAAGCAAAATAGAAAATAAATGAATAGATGATTCACAGAGCTAAGAAAGTTGCTGTATGTGTGTACAATGTATGCACATATGATGAGCACAGAGAACAATGTTTAGAAGATACCATGGACTGTTAGCTTTGGTACATGGTTGAGTGAGAGGCTGATGGAAATTGAAAAATTAAAATACTCTTTTTTTTGAGTTTGACAAAATTTATTGGTTATTTTAGTAAAGACATTCACCTCAGTCGTTTCTCTCATTTTGACCTTAGATTAATATTTCATTTGGGTCAAGAAAAGAGTATGTAGGAGAGGGATGTTATTTTAACAAACAGTAAAATGGACAAAAATGAATAGTTTGCCTACGTAAAAGTAAAGTTAAAGTTAAATTCATGTATCTTGATATAATTAAATCATGTAAGAACTAATAGTTCTATGTACATTTCTGTTGTTTTACTTGGGGCTTCATCTAAACTTTAATGTAAAAGAACAACATATTAAGGCATATGCTCAGGTTTCTTCTCTGGAGTTACTATTTAAAAAGATCAGCAAGTAACTACCACCAATAAAATAGTCTGAAGCTGCCTCCAAATTTAACACTGTAGGAATTCTGAAGGAAATCACTGTATCATTTTTCTTTTGTCTGTGACTGTGCTTTCAAAGATGTGTTTAACTGTCACATTAAAAAAGTCCATATACAATACAAAAATACAAAACAAAACACCCTACAGTACACAAATCTAATAGTATATGTGATGAAAAATTCCCTAAAATGTGTTTGAAGTTGCATTTTCTTTCATTTTCAGTACCTACAGTATGCCCAAGGCCACTGGGCAGTATGTGTACACTTAAAATAAACCATACAATTGTTCTAATAAGAAATCCTGTAGTGAGTTCAATTCAAATTAGATTTAACAACTTAGTAATGTAAATTTGTAGACAAAGTTACAGAAAATGCATCTTGTTGTCTTCTGTCTTCTACAATGTTAAAATATTTTTTTTTGGTGTTTATACCTTTAAAAAAATAAAAACGAGGCAAATACTTAAGGAGTGTGTACATTTAAATTTTTGGTGGTGGTTTGTATTTTAAAAGAAACAGCTTCCTTATGATTTACCTCAAGTTCTGGTGGAAATGCTTACCAGAAGTAGCTAATAAACAAAAACCAAGAGAAGCACATTCAAAATACTGATTTACTTTGGTGGCAAATGGCTGTTCTTTGAAGACTAATGAAGGTAGACAAGACCATTAAAGTGAAATGGGCTATTTCAAATACGATACTTCACATAGAAATTTTTTAAAAAATTATTTTTAGTAAAAGAGCGGAGCATCTGTATCCACTGATAGCAATGCAATACCTAATAATATGATAACAAAACAAATGCTCATAAGGAAAAACTCTATTTTAATTTTATCTAAATTTACTTTCAGTCAATAGTCCAGCAACATTTTCCTTTCAATACAATACTCCCCCTTTCTCTATGAGGCTGTTCCTGGGAGCCAGACAGTTTAGGTAATGAGGGAGTTAATTTAGGAGTCACTGCTTACAGTTTTAAATAGACAGTAATTTTTGCTTCTTTCTTAATGTACTAATAGTTGTGTCTAAAAAATATGCAATTCTTAAAAAGGTACAATTTCTGATTTCTTTATTATCTGTAACCATTGGAAAATCACATGAAATTACAAAATTAGCAAATGTCTTGAAATCTGTATATAAAACATAAATTACCTCCAATTTCAGACTCTCACTTATTAGTGTACCACTCAATCTTAAAAAAAAAAAAGAAAAAGAAAAAGCGGCTCCAGAGATAGTCTTATACCATTCTTTAAAAAAGGAAACTGTTCCTTTTAACTTTACACCCACCTTACACCCTAATTCAAAACACATTATTTAATTGTCTTGGTCATGGACATTTCCAAGATGAGATTTTATATTTCGTTCCCATAGCTTCTGGTTATCAGAAAACCCATGCTTTTCTTTATTGAAAGAGTTTGGTCTGGCTGATGTTGGTGTATCCCTTCCAATAGTCTTCATCCACCTCTTTGCTTCTGGGTCACTATCTTCATCTTCATTAAAAGCTGCTGCTACTGAAAGGGTTTTTGGAGCAAGAGTTGGAACAGTTTCTTTAGGCTTAATTGATCCAAGTTTGACGGATGTAGCTGATGCTTTCTTTGTTGTCTGACTACCTATGGCAAATCCAAACTTGGAGATCTTTGTAGGCTTTGTGGGGAGTTCTTCAGCTTCTTCAGCTGATCCCTTCTCAGTGGTGCGACTGGAACTTTCCCCTCCATTACTCCGGCGGCTCCAGCTTACTTCGGCTTCTCAGGCTTCTCCGCTCCCGCCTTTCTATCCGCCATTTTCCCAGCTGCGGCCTCGCCTGCCGTGCCAAGCAAATTACAATACTCTTGTTGCAGATGACGGAGGGAGATAGACATATGAGTAAGTAGAATGTTTCATGAGTGCTACAGTTGAGGAATAAAGACAGAGCTCGGTGAGGACCATGCGTTTGATAAGAAGGGTCCTGGACAGTGAATTATTTTGTTACTGGCCTTGTGAGGCCATGCAACTAGTGACGTCGTGACTTTCATGAGATGGTGGTTAGTCATAACAGGAGTTTAAAAGTTATTGTGAGGACCCCGGGAAAAAGAGACACTCCATGCATGCAGTGATTAATTGCTTATTTAAATGGATCATCATGTGTTTAATCTGAATAGGATTCATCTCCTGGGGAATAAAAAGAATCTATGTACAGAGCGCCGACTTGTAAGCGGCCCTCTCTTTTAAGGTCCACTTTGTTGGAGTTGTGAACGTCGTTACAGAGCCTCAGCTTGTTGCTACGCTATCAGAGACCCTGAGGTGCTCCCCGTGAGGTTCACGCAGTGTTATGTGCTGTGGGGAGACGTACTAAAACAACAGCCAGCCCTTCTGAGGCATACTCTGTGGAGGATATGGAGGACTTCAGGTGACCAGTGGTAAATGTGGAAGAGAAAAAGACTTTGCCAGGATAGATTTCTTTCTTGGCCCTTTCCTCCTCGAGAGACCTGTATCCCCCATGAAATATTCTCTGGTCCTCTCTGTACTCTTCCTCCAGCCCTGACCTCTTTGCCTTTAGCTCTGTTTCTTAGATCTGTTGTAGATGGTGGTATCCACTAGCTCCATCTGGCCTCTGGTATCATTTAGGACTTGGTAATTCACTCTTGTAGGAAGAGAAAGGTAGGAGGAGGAGAAGGTAGAAAATAAAGGACATGCGCTGTCTACATCAAAGAGAAAACTCAAGTTTTTAGGGGACTTTTCAAAATAATGTTTTCCTAGCAAACTAATATCTCCATATTCTTCTTTATCAGTAATATGATGCTTGTAGGTCTTACATCTAAGAACAAAGTTCCCCATCCATTAAGGTAATATATATTTAAAAATATTTCTTTTGGTGCTGAGGTCTTGAGCCCAGGAGTGCACATGCTCTGTATCACTGAGCTACGCTCCCAGCCTTCTTTTGACTTCCATTTTAGCAGAGTCCTCTGTATCTATGTTGGACAGCAATGCATGGTACCGAGTGGCTCATTTCCTGTGAATCAGTTTGTACCTTGGCCAGGATGACAACTGCGGGAACATTGGGATTTTCATGAATTCGGAGGAGAAGCTCATATTAAGAGAAGAATCAATACAAATTTTACCAACATAAGGAATCTCAAGATGATTTCGTCTGATTTTCTGCTGGAGAATCTTAATTCAGGGCTAGTGCAGAGTCATTTTTGTCTAGGGAGTTGGGTTCTGAGCTCCATTTTCTCAGTGGCCCTTAAGCCCAGCTTGTCAGTGGTCTTTTGAAGGATTTTAGAGCCTTGGACAACTGAATCTTGTGGAATCTTGTCTCGTTTAGCTGTTCATCAAGAGGGCTTCTTGTGTGGCATGACAGTGGCAGTGAGAGATTACCGGGTCAGGCTTTTGTTACTGGGGCCCCATTGGTTACAACTTGCTGTGTGGGGTGTTAAGCTGCTTCGCTATGAAGCAATTAAAACTCCATGTCTCCAGTCTTGCCAAACTTAGGTTATCAAGGTAGATTATGACTTTTGGCTCACATTGGGCTTCCTATGTAGTTTGCTGGCATAATATCTATCATCATTTTACAAGTCTTATTTTGTATTGTGTTTTACTCTTAGGTCTAGATTCATTGCACTCAGTAAACTTTGAAAGAATCTCATTAGATCCAGGAGAAAAAATGCAAATGAAATAGTAGCTGTGCAGAAAAGACCAAAGTGTCTATGTAAAGCACCATGACCTTTGTCTGAGATCTTTTCCTGTGGTGGAAGAACTGAATCTATTGCAGAAATTGGTTTCCCAATGCTTGTATTCTTTCTTTGGAATGAGCCTTTAAACGGTATTTTTTTGTACTGTAAGATGTAACAGATCCAAGCGTCAGGGATATATCACTAACTTACTAAGGCAGAGTAGAAGAATAATTTCAAGTATTAATCTAGATTTTTAAATTTAAATTTTAGAGTACTTCCTTTAAAAAAATCTTTTATTAGCACATATGACCTATAAACATCAATGGGGTTCAGTGTGATATTCCCATATATGCATACAGCATACACTGATCAAATCTACCCACCCTCCCACCACACGCCGTTCACATCTCTAGTAATCACTATTTTATTTTCAGATAAACACTTTTTAGCTTCTATATGTGAGGGAGAACGTGAAATTCTTGTCTTTCTGTTTCTGGTACATTTCACTTAATGTTCCCCAGTTCCATCTATTTTGCTGCAAAGGATTTCAATCATCTTTATGGATGAGTGATACTCTGTTGAGTTTATTTTAATGAAAGAATTTTCCAGAGAAGAAATTCTACTTATTAAGTCTTTTCTTATGTCAGCACTTTTATACATTGCTGTGATACTTTTATAATAAATAATCATGAAGATTCAGATTTAAATCACTTCAGAAATATCTCCTTTGATTATTCTCATCAGCCCTCTTCCTTTAGTTAAATTATTATTCTTTGTGCTCCCATAGCATATCATGCTTAGGTCTATCATATCACTCCTCATAGTGTCCTGATAATTGATTTGCTTGTCTGACTCCTATCCTGAACTGAGAGGTCTTTGGGGACAGGGACCATATCTTTGTCTTCCTAGCACATGATAGCTTGACTGGGAGATCAATATATACTCCAGGGGATGAATGTTCATTCACGTCACAGACTCCATAAGCAGATCTCAAAGACTTATTTCCGTAGCACTATAGCATTCAACATGTTTATTTAGTTTTAATTCATTTTGACTGCCATTTTTTGAAGATCTGCCTGGTTGAAAATAATCCATGGTGATGTTATTCAGTTATACAAAATATTTGTGACAAGAGTCAGTGTGATTGCTGTGTAACCTGTATTTTCATTTATAATGATGGCAGCGTCTTCTCTTATCCTGCTGATTAAAGATGATGATTTAATTGCATGGTAATTTAAAAAGTGGACTGTGTGTTGAGCTTTGGTTTAAGGCTCTGAAGATTTCCATCAACGCTCATAAGTAAACTAACCTCTTAGAAAGTACTTTATCTTTCCTGTTTCCTGGCCATCAACAGTGGTTACTATAACAAAAAAATTCCTTGAAGTAGATTATCTCAGAATCTAAACCACTACTAAATCTGAAACTAACTTCTGTTAGTGTGGTTTTCCCTAACATGTACCTTTCTCATGTGACATCTATTTAGGTCTTGTTCCAGCTCTGGTCAGGTTTGGGCTAACCATTTAAATCTCACAGACATCAGTTTCCTCATCTTTAAAATTAGATGTTTGGATTAAAATAGATAGGAAGTCTTTGCAAACCTAAATAGTATCCTTTGATTATATTACTCTGAGTCTCAGCTGTGTATTTTCTTACTGTTTTCTCTCTCCTGCCCTCCTGTTCTTCCTTTCCACTAGTGGACTGGCCTCCCCCCTGTCCTGGCGGCCCACACATAGATACACTGTGTCCTTCAGCACTGGGCTTTGATTTAGAAGTCAGCTTGCATATGAACTTCAAGCCGACTGCTTATGTTTGGAGCAGCGCCTGTACTGTGACCCTACTGCATGCACATGACCAACTCTATGAAGAGCTTGTGAGTCCCTTTTAACAAACACATTCCTGCCAGTGATTTCAAGAGCAGAGGGAAGTTGCTGAGTGAGAGTCCAAAGATTTTGGTGTCAGAAGAAGGACCTTGTAAGATTACAATGTTCAACAGATTTGGGCCTGTGATGGTGACCCTGACTGAGGGCGGTATGCAGAGCAAGCAGCTATGTCATCTGTCAAAAACATCACACAAATGCAGTGTCTGCAGTTTTGGAGCGAGGAAGGCACGTCACAGTACCCCACAGCTTCTGGATTGTCTTGTTGCACTTTTGTTAACTGAGAGTATAACTAATGAAGTTATCATGTGTTTCTTGCATAATCTGTTAACAAAACAGGTCTAGTGAAATACTGGTTTCGTAAAGACCCGTGCCTGTATTTTATGAGGCAAACGGACTGTTCCTGGCTTGGTTTGCCTATATTCTAATTTTATCGTTAGACGCTAGGGGACAAATCAGGTGTTTATGACGATAGTGTTTCTGTACACGGTTTTCTGATGGGTGGGAAGGCAGGTCTGGGCTGCTGGAGGTAGAAAAAGATTTCAAGAGCTGGGAATGAGGGAGAAGACGGGGGCCTATGGCAAGCGCTGAAGGCCCGGGGTGGTTGCACCGTGCGGGCAAAGAGCGGGCTGAAGGGCACCGGGCCGCTGTCCGACGCCCCGCTTTTGCTCAGGATTTCTGCGGCAGCGCCCGGGGAGCTGGCGATTGGTCCTGACGGTGCAGCGGCTGCAGGCGGCGAGGTTCGGACGGGTTTAAGGCCACCACCTGCAGTCGAAGTGCGACCCAGATGGGAAGTAGGAAGTGTGGCGCCCGAGCTTCCTGTATAAATAAACGCGCGGCTTCCAGAGCTGCGGCGGCGGCCGCGGGCGAGCTGCGCCCCACGCTCACCGTGCGCTGTTCCGGGGCGTCGCGGCTGCCCGGCGAGGCGGGGAGGCGGCAGGGACTCCTCCCCTTCCCGGCCGGCCCGTAGATCTGGGCGCCGGGGCTGGTGCAGTCCTGCAAAGTGCGGAGCTGTCAGCCGCAGAGCTCGGAGGGCAGGGCGGAGAATGAAAGAGCTCCTCCCGCGCCCGGTGCCCGCGGCAGGCTCTGGAGAAGCCGAGCGACCCAGCTCTCCAGCCAGGTAGGTTCAGCGAGCTTTTCACCAGCTGCAGGCGGTGCAAGCCCGGGACTGTGCCAGTCTAAGAACCAGAAGAAGCCAGAGGCTCACTGTGACACCATGGATCTGAGCTTTATTTTCTGCTTCCAGGGCTGAAACCGGACAGAATCGCATGCATCCTGAATTGCTTAAACACCTGTTAACTTTTAAAAATAGATGCCTTTGTAAAGGTAAACAAGAAATTAGTTTCATTTCTCATACAATGGTCTCTGCAGAATGTATTATAACATTGAAGACGAGACCGAAAGTTGGCATAATCCTGGATGTCTACCTTGTGTCGTTTGGAAATGCATAGCGAGATGTTGACACACATAGCTATGAATAAGATGTTACGGTAACCCGGGAATCTTGGCTGTGTGTTAGGCTGATTATTTTGTCACGTTATTCTGATAAAATAGAGTGAAATTCTGATCCTGTTCTCAGGTTTGAGTTAAAATGAAACTGATTCTTGTTTCAGCAGGGGAAAGGTATCTTTTGCTTACCCGTTCCAGGGCACCTTTTGGTCTCATTAGTTTTAGGGCTTCTGTTGTAAATCCACGCCTGACGCTCTGCTGACATTCAGATTTCTCAATGAATTCTCCTCTCCAAGCCCATGTTCTCTCTTCGGGTTTCTATTGTAGACTGTCAGTGTTTTACTGCTTTCTGCCCCATGTATCTTATCAAAACATGAGCTGCGGATCCTAATAGGAGCATCAGTGTTCTTCTGATCGGGCACTTCTGGGTGTTTATTTGAACATTGAGAGGTATGAACTAAAGGGCAACATATTTAACATTTCTGAAGCAGTGGATGAGAGGTGTCTATGCCCAGAAACAAAATAAATGCACTTTGGGATGACTCAGTTTTTAGGGTGTGGATCAGAGCAAAAGGAACCCAGCCAGTCTTAATCGAGTTGCTGGCTGATTCAAGTATCTGTTGCAGCTTTCACTGAGACGAAAGTCCTGGTCTCTAGTCCTGGTCATATCTTAGTCCTCTCTGGCTCCCACCTCTGCCCTTCCTTCTGAACCTTGTGCTTTTCACGGCAGCATCTCTTAAGTACTATTTCTTTCTTTCTTTTTGTCCCTCTTGGTACTGGGAATTGAACCCAAGGCCTTCACACTGAGCTACATCCCAGCTCCCTCTTTTTTTTTCAAAATTTTACAAAGGGTCTTGCCAAGTTCCTACATTGCTCAGGGTGGGCTTGAACTTGTGATCCTCCTGTTTCAGCCTCCCAGATTGCTGGAATTATAGGAGTGCAGCACCATGCCTGGTACTTTAAGTATTTTTAAAACTACCTTGAGGAGAAGAGGGAGAGAAAAAAATCTGCAGCTGACTCACAAGGCTACTTAGATAATTGTATTGTGAAGTCCAAAGCTATGATTTTACCCAACTCTTGTCCTGTACTTTCATACCTTTGGCTGGCATTTTACTCTTTTTTTTACATTAAGTTTATTGGTACATTTTTGGTATACAATGTGCTGACATTCATCATTGGGGATTTGTACCTTTACATGATATAGCTTGGTTCTTTTTTTCCCCCCATTTCCCTGTCCTCCCTTCAACGCCTCCACCCCTCCCTATTTATTTCCATTTTTTTCATTTCCTCATATTTATTCCTTTCTCTTCTTCCCTTTCCCCTACCCCTCCCACTTCCCCCTCCCCTTTAGACCTTTTCTTCCTGTTTCACATTATCTATTATACATTTTGATCCTTATTTACATTTTCAATCTCTCACACCAGAGAAACTATTTGGTATTTACACATGTGTCCTATTTATTTCACTTAAGAGTATGGCCTCAATGTGCATCCATTTAGCTATAAATGTCTCTAGTTTTTCATTCTTTATGGCTGAGTAGTACTCCATTAAAAAACAATAACATATCTTCTTTATCCAGTCACCAGTTGGTGGGGATTTCAGCTGTTTCCAAGATTTAGCTATTACAAACTGTGCCGCTATAAACATGGGTGTGCCTATATCATTGTGATATGATGTCTTTTATTCTTTTGGGAAAATACCCAACAGGGGAATAGCTGGGTCATATGGGACCTCTACTTTTAGTTTTTTGAGGTATCTTCATAAAATGGGAAAAGAAAAAAATTCTTCTGTTTCAAAAGTAGCGTTTAATTAACTGAATGTCTGAAAGGGTTTTTAAAAAGTATAAGGTGAACATTTATAGTGAATGTGAAAAGGATGTCAAGTAGCAGAATTGAGTTGCTTGGCTTTTTATTTAAAACAAATGGAAAAAGCAAACTCAACCAAAGAATCCCCCAGACCTATCACCCTAGATAACTTGCTCTTGCACTACTGTGCTGGAAGGAAGACTTGAGTATGGTTAAACACCATCCATTTACCCAGAGTTTTACAAATATTTACAGTCATCTGTGCCAAATATCTTTGTGCTGAGCCCTGAAGAACATTCTGGGCATTCAAAAGCCCCGTTCTCATGAATGGTTTCAGTTCAGTGGCAACTTAAAGGCATCCAGGTTTCCAAACTAGGTCAGTTTAAGACATGTCTGTTTAAAATAATCAGTTGTTGCATCTCAGATTATGAACTAGATTTTTGCAAGCCAAACTCCACAGCAAAGAGAAAAGTATGCTCTCTCTAGAAAGAAAAATTTTATTTTATCTGCTTAGTAAAACCAGCTTCCTGGAAAATGCCTTTCTCTTCAAAGGTGTGAATTCTTTTAATCTGAAAAGTGTCTTTAGAATTCCCTTTGGGAAAAGTTGTAACAGCATTTTAGATGTTTAGAAGCATCTGTATGAATGTCAAAATCATTTCTCTAAAGTGTTTCTGCTAATTGTGGCTTCTGGTGTTCCTGGCCTTGACATTACTTTCTTTTTTTTTTTTTCATTGGGAATTGTACCTTTATATAATGCATCTTGGTTCTTATTTTTTCCCCATTCCTAGCCCTCCCTTCACGCCCTCCACCCTTCCCTATTTACAAAGACCTTATTTCCATTTTTTCCATTTTTCATCATTTTTTTCCTTTCCCTTCTTTCCTTTCCCCTGTGCCTCCCACTACCCCTACCCCTTTGGACCTTTTATTCCTATTTTACATTACCGATTATTCATTCTAATAATTGGTACATTTTAGGTATACAATATAATGACATTCATCATTGGAAATTTGCACCTTTACATAATCTCTCTTGGTTCTTGGTTTTCACCCTTGCCCAGCCCTCCCTTCAACCCCTCCATTCCTCCCTATTTACAAATATTTTGTTCCTATTTTTCCATTTTCTCATATTAATCCCATTCCGTTCTATCCTTTCCCTTAGCCCTCCCACTTCCTTCCCCTTTGCCCCTTCTCTTCCTATTTCACATTACCTATTATACATTTAGTCCTTATTTATACTTTCAGTTTCTCACACCAGAGAAACTATTCGGTATTTACACATCTGTGTCCTATTTATTTCACTTAAGAGTATCACCTCAATGTGCATCCACTTAGCTATAAGTGTCTCTAATTTCTCATTTTTGATGGCTGAGTAGTACTCCATTTTGTAAAAAAAGCCACATTTTCTTTATCCAGTCTCCAGTTGATGGGCATTTGGGCTGTTTCCAAGTTTTAACTATTACAAACTGTGCTGCTATGAACATGGGTGCACATATATCACTGTGGTATGATCCTTTTAATTCTTTGGGGAAGATCCCCAGCAGTGGAATAGCGGGGTCAAATGGGATTTCCAGCCCTAGTTCTTTGAGGTATCTCCATACTGATTTCCACAGTGGTTGCACCAGTCTACACTCCCACCAGCAGTGGAGCAGGGTTCCTCTTTCCCCACAGCCCCGCCAGCATTTGTTATTGGTTGATTTCATGATAGCAGCCATTCTTTCTGAAGTGAGGTAGAATCTCACCTTTGTTTTCATTTGCATCTCTCGAATGACCAGTGATGTTGAACATTTTTTCATGTATTTATTTGCTATTTCTACTTCTTTGTCTGAGAAATGTCTGTTCATTTCTACTTCTTTGTCTGAGAAATGTCTGTTCATTTCAGATGCCCATTTTAGCATTGGGTCTTTAAATTTGGGAGGTCTGATCTTTTTAAGTTCTTTATAGATTGGAGATAGTAGACCTTTGCCTGAGGGAGAGCAGGTGAAGATTTTTTCCCACATTGTGGATTTTGACATTACTTCCTTGTTGAGTGAGGTTCTTAGTATTTGGTATCTCCAGTTTGAGATAGAGGTCATAAATCATGCTGAACCCAGATATTGGTGGATGAACAAAATCTGGACAGCTTTGGGACTAAACCTACTTTGTGCAACTGATTATTTTGCATGTGGGATCGGGGCCAAGCTGCCACAAAAGTCATGCATTCCACTTTAGGAAGGAGATATCTGCAGCAAAGGCTCTGGAGTACTGAGATATTTCTTTCAGGGATTTCTGCCTTAATATATAGAAGCTTCTTTGCTATATCAAACTCTCAATATTTTCAGCTTTTGAATTGTTGGAAGTGAATACAGATGAGCATGACCCAGCCTTTAATATTTTCTCTGCCCCATGTGCAATGAGAAAAGTTATCCTTTATACTGTTGAGTAACTACTGTTTGCTGGGCACTATGATAGATGTTTGGAATACAAAGATGTAATAATAAGACTTGGCCTCTGTCCCAAAGAAGAAATTTTAGAAGTGACTTTGGACTAGGGATGGCAAATCTTAATTCATGTTGTTTTACTAGAGTATGAAAACTCCTTTGATGTTTTCATCTTGATAATGTGTGTCGTGTGTGTGTATGTGTGTGTGTGTGTGTGTGTATGTGTGTATAATGTTTCTCTGATATCATTCGAGTCTTAGGTAACCTGAAAAGGTGCAATAGCTTCTAAGTTAATTTATTTTAAATGTTCTAAATTTACTAAATTTTATTTTTTCACTTTCAGGTATATGTGGAAGGTCTTGGACTAACATTTTATTTTTATTAACTTTAATATTTGATATTTGCTTGGTCTATGAGTATTTCTCAATCCAGTGCATCGTACTGTACATTGTTAGAAATGGAAAACTATGCACTGCAGACAGCTAAAGTGGCTAATGCTTTTGCAGCATGAAGTGAGGAATTTCTCAACAAGAATGAATTGAAAACACAACCTAAGTGAAATACACTTCTCTTGTTCATAGCCGGAGAGCCTTCTGATCACATGGCTTGTAGTGGCAATTAAAAACATATTTAGAAAGCCCTACCTCCTTGTTTTCTAGTTCACCTGAAGTCATGAGCTGAAGTCTTATCCCTTAGTCAACTTGCTCTTTGTTTTTCTTGGGAAGACAGGATAAGATAACTCATTTCTCTCTTTGATGGACTTGTGGTTGAAACTCATAAACTCGGTAAATTCTCTTGTTTATGATTGTATGAAATCATCTGTTGACAACCTCCTCAACTAGTTTTCCTTTTATAAGCAGGAGCTAAGTTTAATCACCTTTTGTTGTGGAATTTGGTTCTTTGTGGGTTGACTCTGTTTCCTGCATTATGGATTCCTGTTATAAGAAACTTATTTGGCACAAAACGTAGAAAAACACACATCCTGAACCTTGCTCAGTGTGGGAGGAAGGAGAATCCTCTTCTAAACTGGTTTGAAATTTGGTTCTAATTAAAAGTTCTATATGAAGCTTTTAAACTTTGCAGGAGGGGGTAGTATTTACATATGCTTCTATTCATTTGGAGAAAATTTTTTGATTTAGATATTGATGCATTAAGGACTATAATTTCCTGATATTCCTGGCCCAGGAAGTCAGAATGAATCTTGCTGTACGGGGATTTCTGAAATACCACTTCTGGATCTGTTAATTACATCATCGTCTCACCTGCCTGTAAATGGTGTTCCTTTCTGCTTCTGAGCTTTGTTGTTCTGCCAGCCAAAGGGAAGAAAATTATTCAGCATGCCTGTATGAATAATCGTAGGAGGTGGGTGAACCACTCATTAAAAAAGAGTGGCAGGGCACAGTGGTGGTGCTGAGGAGGGTGTACCATGATGAATGTAAAGTTACAGGGCCCCAAATATTGACTGTAGTCTCTTATTCACTCCTATGTTTCTTGGTAAGTTTATATTGTTAGGAAAGCTGCAAATGGATTTCTACCTCTTGGGCCTTTGCTTGTAATGAGAATATGGAAAGAAGATAAGAGAAGAGAATTGTGCTCCTTAGAAAAACAAACAGCATTTTGCCAATGTTAAAACTTGATGTCCCAGATGCCCTGTACTCTGTAGGGTCAGGCTGAGCTTCTCACAATGTCATGGACTCCCTTCCAATATGTTATAGAAAACAAATTTTAAATTAGATGTCATTAAAATAGTTGGCATGGACTTTAATCATAGCCTAATTTTATTTTATTTTATTTATTTATTTTTTGGTACCAGGGGTTGAACTCAGGTCCTTGCGTTTGTGAGGCAGGCGGTGGAACCACTGAGCTAAATCCCTGGCCCATAACCTAATTTTAAATAGCAAAGAAAACAGTTCTTGCTAATATTTAAGATGCTTCTTCTTCCTAATGGAGTATCTGTCCCTCTCATCCACAAAAGTGGGTCACAGGTTAAGATGGGTTATGTACATGTACCAAATATTCACAATGAATGTAAATATTATATGTCATAAACATAAACTAGCATAATAATAACAACAATAATGAAAATAAGGACAGGAGATTCAGAGGTGGAGGCAGGTAGTTGGGTAGGGAGGGCAAGGAGAATAAAAAAGAATCAAGATGTGTTAGTAATGTAGCTCCTTCCTTAGATGAATGTAAATGTCATGTGCAGCATGTATTAATAAGATAACATTTAAAAAATGGGTCATAGCGATGCACTGCCTTGTGATATTTTGTTCAATGGTGGATCACATATATGCAATCGATAGATTATAATGGAGCTAAAAAATGATTACCTAGGGACGTTGTGGGTGGTATTTCAGTGCATTTCTTATGTGTGTGAACAACATACTCCACTGACAGTTGTATAATAGTATAATAAGTACAGTTATATGCTGTGCCTAATAATGATCATGCACTATATTTGCTATAGTATGCTGTTATCATTACTTGAGAGGACTGTATAGTCCTTATTACAAAGAAGTTTACTGTAAAGCAGTACACTGTGTTACATAGGCAGTAGCCACATATACTTGTGTTTACTGCTCCAAGAGGCCATGACAGTGATTTCCTTTTAGGCATCACTGCAGTACATGCTAATGTTTCCACAGGGAATTCGCCCAACAAGACATGTTTCAGAATGCATCCCTGTCACCAGACAATGAGCGACTGTACCTGCATATCAGTTCCATCTTTAGAAGAAAGTGGTATATAGGTTACGAAGTTGGAATTGTTGAATTGAAAACGTTAAGGCTAAGGAATTGTGGGCAGAAGTGCTTTTTCATGTCTTCATTTCTTCTGAATAAAGCCATGAAATAGGGAAGACAGAAGTTCCCTATCGTGTCATGCAAGGCACAGTGACAAGCCTGGTTTTACAACACTGCCATTTCACAGAGCCTGAGTAGGTGAATATTTACTTGCATCACATCTAAGAACTGAGTATTACTTGGATTTGCTTATGTCAGAGATATTTTGTTATTAAAATAATGACAAGTTAAAGTATGGGTGATACTATGTGTTCAATGCCCTTGAGGATTACTCTTTTAAAAAGTAATTAAATTGTTGCATTTCTCTGACTACTAATGAGGCTACCTGTGTCCCATTTGTTCTTGCCTTCCTTGGTTGTGAACTAGAGCTATTTTTCTGATGTTACTGATATGCACCGGTTCATCTTGTCCCTGAAGGCCCAGAGCACTGGTCAGACGTGCAAGAAAGGAGAAGGACCGTGGTGCTGGCCAGTTCAGAGGGCTACTGTAAGTCCTCTCTCTGCCCCCAGCACCACACTCATTTCCCTTGCTGTTGCACTGCTCCCAGGCAGCTGGTCTGCCTGCCATTCCTGTTTGTATTTAGGGTGGAACTTCAGCAAGCGACTAATGGCTGCTGATGGTCAGCACTTCATTAGCCCCAGCCAGTACCGTTTGAGTTGTCAGTAGCTTCTGTTAAGAACGTGAACCAGTAGCTAACTAAACCACCCTATTGGGTGGAAGTGCAAAGGTCAACACAAAACAGTCAGCTCCCTGTGTCTGTGAGTTCCACATTCATGGGTCCAACCAAGTCTGGATTGAAAATATTCAGAAAAAAAAAGAGTCTATACTGAAAATGTAGACTTTTTCTACATTATGACTTGTTCTTGTCATTATTTCCTATACAATATAGTATAGCAGCAGTTTATATAGCATTCATATTGTATTTGATATTATATTGGATTATAGTAATCTAGAGGTGATATAAAGAATAGTGTATGGGAGATGTGTGTTGGTTATGTGCAATATCACACCTTTTTTTTGTTTCGATGGTGATGTTGCTGTGGACTGAACCAGGATCTTAGCCCTGAGCTACATCCCAACCCTTTAAAAATTTTTTTCATTCTGGAACTGACTCTTGCTAAGTCCCTAAGTTGCCCAGGCTGGGCTAGAATTTGCAGTCTTCCTGCCTTAGCAACAGTTTTCTGTAAGGGCCTTGAGCATGTGTGGATTTTGGCATTTGAGGGGAACCTGGAACCAATGTACTACTTTTCTGATCCCACTGAGTGAAAGCTGGTTGTCTGTCAGGTCATTCTTTTTTTTTTTTTTTTTTGTACCGGGGATCAAACTCGGGTCCTTGTGCTTGCACAACAGGCAGTGAAACCATTCAGCTAAATCCCCGGCTGTCATGTCATTCTTACCTGCTATTGGGAGAGCTTTCCTAACTACGCAGAAATGTGGCCTTTAGATCCACCGAACTCCTGTGAATCTCACTGCACTACATGAGGCAGCTCATCAGCCCCACCTCCTCACTGCCTCCCCATTCTGGGAGCCCCTTTCTTTGTTGGTTCCCTCTCACAATCCTGCATTCATGTCTGTTACTCCAGCTACTTCATAGGATGGCTCAGTACTTTACACGGGCATGTAAACATTTTGAGAGTGTTCATGTGTCTCCGGTTCTGTTTTTCCCTTTGTGCTTAGGCTTTCACAGCAGAGCCTAGAATTAAGCTGTCAGCCTAGGTCAACTGGATTTATACTTTCATTCTGTTACATTAGCAATGTCCAGTTGATTCATTTTGCTAGCTTTCTGTTTCTCTTAGTTTCTTTAGTTGTGCTTCATCAATTTGTCTCAGTTTTCAGGTTTTTGCAGAATGGTATAAAAATTCATAAATAACTAAGTATCCTAATAAAACGCTATCCTTTCTAATTATATCATTCATCATCATTGTCATCATCATCATATCATCGTCATCATAATTATCGTTGTGCAGAGGGATGACTGTTTTGACTTTGGTCAAATACGCATAAACTACATTGGTTAAAAACACTGTGGTTGTCTGACCCTCTGCATTTTTGGAGCAGATTGCTTTTTTGGGCCACCAGCAGAATATGAAAATTCCTTATGCATCCTGTGCTTCTAGCACAGCTTCTGAGGTCTTCCTTTTTTGGCAATTCTAATGAAAACACATGAGGGAAAAAGTGACTTTCCTGTTTTTTCCTATCAGATAGTACTTGCTTCTCATAAAATGAACACTTTATCACGTAAGAGACATACCTGAAGCAGGTGGAACTGCTGGTTTGCCTTTCCTGGTTATTTAGTGCAAAATCAGATGGTATAGAGTAGTTTTTTTGCCTTACCTGGCCTAGCCAGTTATTCTTGCTTTATGGCTAGTTACACGTAAGCAAGTGAAACCTGCCACCAACCTTAAAGCGTTTAAACCTGAAGGCAGCTGCCAGATTTCTCTCCTTTCCCAATGTGCCCCTACTATTCTTTGCCAAAATTCTTTTCTCAAAGGGTTCTTGACATCCAATGAGAGGCACAGTTACATCTGCAATAACTGAATAAAAGTAATTTTAACTTTTATCTTTAAAAACCAAGGGGTAGGGCGGATCATTCAAGTTGCTTTTTTATCTTAGGTAAAAACATGAGGTATGAGGTATAACAAGTTGAGCAAGCCAGGAAGCCAGGAAGAGTGAGTTGGCATCTCTTTGGAAGGAAGACTTTTCTTGAAAGCTGGAGAGGAAGGGGGATGAATTGCTCAGGTACTTGTGACGGAGTGGCCGATGAGAAGGACAGGAGGAGCTTGGAGCGCACGCTCAGAGTGGGTATGCTTTCTGAGCTTCATGCCATTTACTAGCTAGTTTGCTGGGAGGGTGTGCTATTGGTGGTTTCATGTGTTTGAGACCGGTGAGTCTTGAAGCACACACCAGTAACTACTCGGAAACTCTGGAACCAATTATAGTATCTCAAGTGTGGGAGTTTCAGGAGAGGACTTCAGGATTCTCTTATTTAGTGGTTGAAGAGGTCTATTTTCAATGAATCCATGGGGAGATGATTTCTTGTTTGATACTCCTTTTAAAAAATTAAATGCTGTCTGTGTGTGATTCAGTTTTTTAAATATTGATTGTGGATTTTTGCCTAAAGTGAAAACTCAAGAGTGCTGGTTTGTGTGGTGCATGGAGCAGACTTGGGTTGTGTGCCGGTGTCTGGGAGGTTGGAGAGGGCCCAGGAGGACTCATCCTAGGAACCAGCACTAATCTGCCTTATTCACTCATATATAGTGACAGTTTAGTAAAGATTTTTGTTTTGTTTTGTTTTTGGTACCGGGGATCAAACTCAGGACCTGCCCTTTCGAGGCAGGTGGCAGAACCACTGAGCTAAATCCCCAGCCCAAAGAGTTTTGTTTTTATAAAATTCCATGGCTTGAGAAACATTTGGAAGCCATCATTGTAGGGAATTGGTATTACTGTGCACAGGAAAATTAGTTACTTTGTGAAGAATCATTTCAGATTGTTCATTTCTCAAAGGGATGAAATATGTTACTCCTTTCCTGTATTTCACTGAGTCACAAGTATCACTTATTGGAATGATTGGAATTCTTATTTTTTTAAACAAAGACAAAAACAAAATGGATCTGCTACTTTTTATGTCATAAAAATTTAGAGGCTAGGGGTGTAGGTCACTGGTAGAGTATGTGCTTAACATACATGAAACCTTGGGTCCAGTTCCAAGGACCAAAAAAAAAAGCCAATTAAAAATATTTTAATTTTTATATTTTTATAATTTTTATTTCACAGCCTATAAGCATGTAACTCAAAAGCCAAGGATTGAAAACTTACGTATATGACACGAGACATGGTTACATTTCAGGCAGTTTTGATGAACACAATTGCTAGTTCTTCAAAAGAAGACCATAGCTGCTGCCTGCCTTGTAAGCACAAGGTCCCAAGTTTGATCCCCGGTACCAAAATAAAAAAAAATTGAAAGAAGACCACAGTACTTCTAAGAGATACCTTGTAAGAAGTATCCAGTGATGTCTTTGTTTTTTCAAGACTATGTTAAAAATTTATCCTTTTTTTTGTTTGTTTTTGGTACCGGGGATCGAACACGGGTCCTTACACTTGTGAGACAGGTGGTGGAACCACTAAGCTAAATCCCAAGCCCAAAAATTTATCCTTTTTAATGTCTCCTAAAAAATAATATGAGGTGAGACCATGAGAAACTTGAATGTCCTGAAGAATACCCAGATTGGCAGTATATAGGATTGGGTCTTTCCAGCAGCTTCCTTCAGTGGCTCTTTTGTAATGCACATTTAGGGTGTGGAGTGGTCTGGCGTGTGTCATTTCTCATTTTCCATACCCACAAAGCATTTGCTGGCTACATTTCTTTTTTTATTCACTGGGGATTTCACTTTTTGGGATAAAGATAATCCAGAATGACTAGGAGAGGCAGTGTTGAGGGTAGAGATGAGACTACGGCAGTTGAGAGACGTTGAGCATTTGCTAGGAAACATGTTTTTCATATTGGAACCTAGTCATTGGTTAGCTTTCTATTTCATTGACTTTTCAAACAAAAGTCTTTAATTCCTACTCAGGAAATAGGTGAAAAACCTCAGACACATCAGGTTACTAGAGTTAGTAACCATTAATTCTTTCTGGTTGATGCTGGCAAATTGACAAGGAAAAATTTCATTGACCTTTTTTTTATCTAATCCAATTTATTTTCCCCTCGTTTTAGTACTTCTGTATCTATATATGTTATCCATCTCATTGATCTTGATCAATGAGGGACCACATAGAGGATGGTGGTCCTATAAGATTATAATGGAGCTGAAAAATCTCTATTGCTTAGTGATGTCACAGCTTTCAGAATGTGGCTCGCCACATTATCACGTGCTGTGTGATGTTGGTGTAAACAAACCTACCATACTACTAGTCATACAAAAACATAGCATACACAGTTATTTACAGTGCATAATAGATGATGACAAGCAACCATGATAATGGTTTATTATTTATTGCCCTCTTAGGTTATACTCTTTCTACTGATTAAAAAGTTTATTCTAAGAAAGTCTGCTGTGTTAGCAACTTTATACATCTTGTGTTTAGCACGTCTCTTGATTGAGTTATTTTCTTTTGTTCTTGATTTAATCTTGTGGTTCATTCATCATAGCCCTGGAGCAATAGGTCATACAATATGTACACCATGTAGGCTAGATGTGAACTAGACCATACCGTCTAGGTTTGTTGAAGTGTGCTCCATGATGTTCACACAATGAAATCACCTGAAAACACATTTTTCAGAACACACAACTGTTATTAAGCATGCATAACTGTATTGAGATTTAAGCCACTGTGGAGCTCGGTAGCAATGGCCATACATTTAAGTAATTTCTTTTGCCAAAAATAGGAAAACAGACTAGTTCTTGTAAGGGGAGAGGTATCTGTAATTATTTCAATAGCAGAATTTATTAATTTGACCACATTCTTTTAAAATAGTAAGAACCTCTGGATTTTATTTTTATTTAATCAGAACATGACATTTCCTGATGTGATATAAAACACAAACATAAAACGTGAATATGCAAGAAGACCATTTCCATAGTCATTTTACCTCTTTTAAAGATTTTGAATTAAAAACCATCTAGTGGAGGACTTTGGTTGTAATTTTAAGTTTACACTACAAAGATATCTTTTCCTACAGTTGTACCATGTGTAGAGACAAATTTCATTTCTGTATGAGTACAAAGGCCTTAGGATAGCTGTAGTCAGGGATTTCATCCTTTCCTTCTCCCTTTCCCCACTCCAGACCTCCTTAGAGCATCCTCTTAGGAGACAGCTCTGGGGTAACAGATCCAGCACTGGGCTTGGCCTCGGAAGATGCACATTTGTGTCATGCTCCGCCTTGTACAAGCTCCGGGAACTTTGGCAGATGACTTAACCAATACCTCACTTCATCTATAAAATTAAGAAAATGATTACAATTGCAAAAGATTAAGTGAAATAATGTATGTGAAGGCACACGATGAATAATTACATTCTACATTCTCATTTTAAAAATTGGGGTAAAATAGAGAACAGAATTTATCATTTCAAATTTGTGTGTGTGTGTGTGTGTGTGTGTGTGGTTCTGGGGATTGAACACAGGGCCTTTACATTCAGCTACAGCCCCGGCCCCCACCCATTCATCCAACCATTCATTCATTTAAAAAAATTCTGTGAGAATCTTCTTGAGTTGTCCATGTTGGGCTTCACTTGTGATCCTCCTGCCTCAGCCTCCCAGAGTGCTGGGATTATAGATGTGTACCACCATGCCAGGCTCCATTTCAACATTTCAGCCACTTTACCTGTGCACTTCAGTGACATTCTGTACATTCACAGTGCTGCGTGACCATCAGGCATGTTCATTTACAGACCTTTCTCAAGCAGAAACTTTGTACCCGTTAAACAATAACTCCCCATGTCCTCCTGCTGACCCTGGTAACCTTTGATCTACTTCTTGGCTCTATAACTTTGAGAACTCTAGGTACCTCATATGAGCAGAATAATTTAGCAGTTGTCCTTTTCATTTCTTTCCCCATTTTTTTTTTTTTTGAGACAGGTCTCACTATGTAGTCCAGGCTAGCCTTGAACTCGTGGTAGTCCTCCTGGCTCAGCCTCCTGAGTCCTGGGATTACAGGCATGCGCTGTCAGGTCTGACCTAACAATTGTCATTTTCTGTCTGGCTTATTTTGGTTAACACAGTGTCTTCAAGGTGCATCCAGGTTATAACGTGTCAGAATTTGGTTTCTTTTCAAGGCTGAATAACATTTCATGGGATGTAAATACTACATTTTATTTATTCACCTACTTGGGTTGGTTTTACCTTTCAGCTGTTGTAAATAATGCTGCTGTGAACACAGATATACAAATATCGCCTTGAGATCTCACTTTTCAGTTCTTGCTTTTTGGTTTTGGGCACATATCCAGGGGTAGAGTTGCAGGATTATATGGTAATTCTTTGCAACTTTTTTGAGTGACACCATACTTTTAAGTATTTTTGGACCTCTTGAATTGGTTGGCAGTGATACAATTTGTAAATGTCATGTTTGTTTATAGAGTGATTCCTTCCCCTCCCTGCCAGCTTTCCTGAGATATAATTGATAAATAAAATTGCATACCCTTCAGCATACTATGTGATATTTTTATGTTCTGTGTATACATGTGAAATGAGTAAAGCTAACTAACCTATCACCTCACATACTCATTTTTTTTTGTAGTGAGAATATTTAAAATCTACCCTCAGCCGTTTTCAACTATATGCTATTATTAGTTGTAGTCGTCATGCTGTATAGCTCTCCCAAATTCATTCTTCCTGTCCAACTAAAAGTTTGTACGTTTGACCAATATCTCCCATCCCCTGCCTGTAGTGCTTTTAAAATTCCCACAGCTTACCTGATATGAATCAGGACCGTGAGGTGAGGTCAGCTCCAGGAATACCTTGGCAAGATAATAAACTGTCCAGCTCATGGTTCTCAGAAATGCATCAGCTGTAAGATCATTGATGGTGATGATTTGCTCAGCTGGTCCCCAAATGTGTTGGTCAAACAATGGCTGTATCAATGGATATGTTTTCTGCTCTGAACTTTTCTGTAGGGTTCGGGTCTGAGGAAGACTGAAGACAGGCTGATGGGCTCTGTTGGTGGGTTCCATTGTCTCACCATGACTGCTGAAAACCCGACGCCCGGAGACCTGGTTCCTGCCCGCCTTGTCACTTGCAAACTCTGCTTGTGTGAACAGTCTCTGGACAAGATGACCATACTCCAGGAATGCCGGTGCATCTTTTGCACAGCTGTAAGTTTTCCTTGATGCTTTCATTATGGAAAAGTACAAAGGGAAAGTCATAAAAGGACAGGATACTTGTCTGTGGCTTACTGAGAGGCCAAGGTTTGGTGCAGTGTGATCCTGCTTCGAAAGCAATCCTACTTCGGGATCTCTTTTGAGCAGCATCTTGTATGGTAAATCCAGTATAGCTGGTAAGTATAATATGTATATGAAATTTATTATTGAGGGGTTAAGTAGCACTTCTCTATTCTTAAAGTTCTAGCAAAGGAACAAAATACAGAACATTTAATGTGTTTTAGTTAACTATCATCTCTAAGAAGCTCACTATTTTTGAATGGTGGAGAATTTACTTTGTTTACTGACCTTTCTTCCATATTCCTACCCATTCCTATGAAGCACACAGTAGACAGTTGCTTTGCTTTGTCGTATCTCTTTGCTATATTTCCACAATATGGTGAATGCTTTTTGTTCCACATGATAAAAGAGAACCGCATGTACTAATAAAAAATAGAAACTAAAAAAAAAAAAAAAAAGAACTCCATGGATCTCCTGGGGCAAACCTGTCTCTTTAGGTGTAATGCCTGATATCCAGCCTGTGACCTTTATTATGAGTTTCTTTGAAGGTTGATTGATCAAGGTATAAAGATAGAAGGCAGGCTGATGAATTGCTATAGGATTCAAATGGCAGAGAATAGTATTATTTGCTCCTGCAACATATACTTGTTGAGCAACCACCATGTCCCAGGAGCTGTTCTTGGCACGAGGATTTATCAGCTAAAGAAACAAAACCCACAAAATATCTTTGCTCTACGGAGCTTATAGTCTGTCAAAGAAAGTTCCACAGAGGACAAAATTGTAGCAAAGAGGTAAGTTATAAAGTATTGGGTGATGAGTTTTTAGGGAGAAAGGAGAGCTGGGTAAAGGGAATCGAGGGGTCTCAGAGGATGTGACGGTTTTCATAGGGTGGTCAAGAATGAGATTCACTGAGAGGCATGTTTATGTTTCTTCTTCTTCCTCATCTTGCCAGTGAGTATTGCTTTATAGGAAGTGAGGAAATGGCCTTGTCATTTCAAAGCAATTTTGGTTTCCTTTGGTCTTGCTCTGTTTCCGAATACTGTCCTTCAAAAAATGATTGTTTCTCTGTCTTTCTCATACATGTTTCTGACCTTTGCTAATCCTTGAAACAAATGAGTCAGAAGCAACATTTGGTGAAAACTGGGATGGAAAATTTTCTCTGATGGTACAAGTGTTTAGAAGGAAGTTATGGAATTCAGTTTTTTTTCCTCTGAGATTTCATAGTGCAGAATTCATGTTTGTGCATCAGTGTTGAGAAAAGAACACCCAAGCAAAGGTTTATTTCATATGCATAAGGAGTTAACACTGATGCATTACCGTTTCAGTAGATTTCAGTTCTTTATTACAAACAACACAACTGCTTCTCATTTCTCCTTTAGCAATCTGAGGGTAGGAGTTAGTACAATGAGATTATTCTGTCATCTGGATTTGTACTTCCTCATTGTTAGGGAACAATCAAAAGCAGAAAGTCACATGGCTTGAAATTTTTGGTACCACTCCAATTTTGGAACGTTTTGTTCCTATAAACATTAACATTCCCTAGACTCCTATTACTCTACTACCTGTGATTTACTGAAATGATAAGCTGTGAGTGTATGATTATACTTGTGTCTGTACATTTGCAATTAGAATAAAACTCATCTGAAATGTTACTTTCTTTTTTTGTTTAATCAGAGATTGATTTCTTCTTTTTAAAAAAGCTGTAAAATATATCTAATACCACCAGGCTTTAATTTGCATTCAAATTAAAGATATCAAATATCTTTTGTGTTTTCAAGGTGGAAAAGAAATTTGTAATATTTTTTGATATGCCACTACAGCTAATTTCCACTTTTAAGTAGGATTGGATGACTTCTCCCAAATACTGACTGAGAAAGACTCCTCCTGAATAGCATGTTTTGAAGATGGTTTTACTGGCATTGTTAAGAACTCCCCAACCCTTATCCCTGCTCTTGTCCATTGCCCAAATGTAATGGCCCCTCTGCTGGGTTTGGTGCTTTGCTGGTATATTTTTATGGACTTGATGAAGTGTTTAGTACATCCTGCCTTTGTCCAATCCTTTCTGGGGTATCCTGGCCATTTTGCTGGGAGCTTTACTTCTTCTGGTTTCCAAGGTCACTGTGCTCCCAGTTCTAGTTCTTCTCAGCTCAGCTGTGTGATGGGGCAAATGATCAATCTCCAGGCCTCTGATTTATCTTTTGCAAAACAAAGGTGTTGGAACCCTTCACAGCCCCTCAGATATGAAGTGCAGTATATGCTGGGAGTGCAGAACAGCCAGATGAGGAGATCAACTTGACTACTGAATGTTAGCCAGCCCATTTCCTATCTTTAGGGAGACTTAGCCTTTAAATAGGTGCATCACATTCCAAGCATATGCTATGGACCACAGCCTTGATGATTGTTGAATGAAATGATCTATAGTCACATTGGCTGGAACCTACCATGTCCTCTTGTTCTTAGAGAGATGTAATACAAACTTGCCTTTTAGAAACTAAGCAATCTTGTGGTTAAGAGGAAATCTGGAGGACCTTTCTTCACTTCTGATGGAGCATTTCCATTTGACATTGCTACCTTTTTAAGTGGAATAACTACTGATTTGCCCACATCTGGTGTTCTGAAAGTCTGCTTTAAATTATTTCACAGTGGTAACTCTTTACTTAAATAATGTCCAGAAAAAAAAATAATGAATATTGCTTCAAACAAACCATTAATCTACCTAGTTTCTAGTTAAAGGCTGTTTTATTTGTAAAGATGGTTTTTGTTAGACTATCATCTCAGCTTGAATATACAGAAAAAATGTATAAAAGCAAGGGAAGTTGAGTGTACAAGACAAAAATGAACAAAGCTCTTACTATCACGAGCAGAATCATAGATCACGCGATATATTATAGAGCCAAAGAAGCTGGTACTTTGGGGTTCAGAAAGAGGTGGCGCATGATTGTTTGTGTTGTGAAGGTTAAAACATCTCAGGGATGGCAAAGAGTCTCAGTCTGCCTCTCTCTCTCTCTTACTCTCTCTCCTTCAAATAATCTAAATATAAACATTCAGACTTTCCTTTTCTTTTTGTGACTCTTTCAGATAATGCTGAACAATTTGTATTCATGTGAAAGAAGAAAGTTCACAAAAGTCAGTTATCAAAGTAGTGAAATTTGTGGATTTGCTCTCTTGTGAGCAATATTTGCCTGTGATTTATTTTGGACACTATTTTTGACAGCCATGACCTAAGGAATATTGAAAAAATAGTTGTGGTATGTTTCTATAACCTAGATAATTTCACCTGAAAAGAGTCGGTATGTTGGGCATGGCCTATTTACCTTTCAGATTAAAGACAGGATGTGCTGAGTGAAAAGAAAATAAATTCCAGCCATATTCTTGCCTTTTTTCCATTACATGTTATTGGTTTGAGGTTGTTAGAACTCCTTTTACTATTCATTTCTCTGGGCCAAATGGATTTTCCACTGTTTAAAAAGTGAGAGAAAATATAAAAAATTTTAGACCAAGCCCTGCTTTCCCTACGGGCCTGTTGGGTGACCTTTAAGAAAAACCCATAGATAGCTGGGAGACATTAACAGTTTGGAATGATCTGCTGTGTGTGTGCATACACACACGCGCACATGTATATATGCACATGGGCTGCTGGTAAGCCTGGAAGGAAGGAACCTGCAATGCTTCTTTCCTGGCTTCTACCTGGTCTCTGTATTAGAGAAAGAATTGCCATTTGCCTCCTCCCAGCTCCATTCATCCCTCACAATATAGCATAGTGGTAAAGAGCCCCCATGCAGATACTATACAAGAAGACCCGGGCTCAAGTTTGCCATTTAATGGTATATGATTTTGGGCAAATTCTTTGGCTTCTCCAACCTTTAGTTTTCTCAGGTGTAAGATGGGGGAAAGAGAAGTTCATAATGCTCTTGGGGTGTTATAAGAAGCATCAAATGAGAACTTCAATAAAGCATCTGGTGTAGCACCAAGCCCATAGTAAGACGGTATTATCATTATTCACTTCCTTCCTAGGTTTCATTTTATACTGAGTTGTTCTGCCTTTCAAAAATGTTTTAGATCAAGGAAAGCTTATAGAGATTTGACTTTATTTGACTGGCTTTCTCATTAACCTTTTATGAAAAGGTGGTTCTATATGTGGAGACACCATAGACTAACAATTTAGAAGGAGAGAGGGAGGGAGGGAGAGAGAGAGAATATTTCTGTACTGGATTCCTCCAAACTGTGGATTACAGCTGGACTTTTAAACTGCAGTTCCAAAAGTAGGTCAGGAAAAACAAAATAATATGACTTTAAAAGTAAATCAGTGAGCACATTTTTGATGGATGTAAAAGGTTCAGATGAAAAAGTATTTCAAGTTGCCATTTGTTTAAGAGTTCCTTACCCCTAGTTAGAATATAATAATAATTTGTTAGCTTGATAAGTTAGTCTAGTATTATTTTTTGTTAGTGTATATTTGTGACCCATACTAGTTTATATTTGATTTGGGAAATATGTATATATAATTTCTTGCTTCCTATCATCTCTCCTTTATTTTGCCCTTTAAATTATTAATATTTTGAGTTTCTCATGTAGGAGCATCATTTTAAGTATCTTTTATTGAGAACTCTCTGAACTGGAAGAAAAACTTAGGCATCTTATTCCAGACTAATGTCACAGAACTGTTTTCTGTCCCTTTTTCTGGTCATGTGATCTGCCAAATTTTGAAATTCTCTAGCTTTCCAGTTTTCCATGTCTTCTATTATTAATAGGTGGAAGGAAACATTCTATTATTTTGTAAGTTTTTGATCTAAAATATACTAGCTTGCAAGATTAGTTTTGTGGTTTTCCCTAATTGTTTTTTAGGTGATCAACAGGTAAGTCAATAACTTTGTCTTTGTAAAATGACTTCTAAGTACTCATTGTTGTATCAGTTAAAGTTTTAATGATAACTGCATAATGGCTTTTATATTTATCAGCTAAGTCACTGGTTTAAAATGCCAATTTCAGTGGTTTGTTTTTCCCTTGACGACTGAGCCACAGCTGGGTCAGATGGCATCTGAGGAATAAGAGCAAATAATAACAGCATGAGAGATGGATTAGACATGATTCAAGGAGGAGCTGGCTTCCTGGACCTATGATCTCATCTACACCTCGTGCTCACTGCTTACTTATTCATGGAAAGTAGTAAAGTGTGGCAAATAGGAAAGAGCGGCAAAAGAAAACCATACCATCAAGGCCTTAGTGACTTTGTCACAGCGTTGCGG
This sequence comes from Heterocephalus glaber, assembly GCF_053883595.1. Classification (NCBI taxonomy): domain Eukaryota; kingdom Metazoa; phylum Chordata; class Mammalia; order Rodentia; family Bathyergidae; genus Heterocephalus; species Heterocephalus glaber. The sequence goes on from NW_028258315.1 coordinate 17,227,819, forward strand.
TCCTTGAATCGGAAGGGACCTTAGGTCTTCTAGGTCCCTCCCTCTCTCACCTAATGAAAGAAGTTCTTGTCCTGGATGCCTGTATGGTTTGGCATTTAAGAGAATGGGTCTCATGTCTGGTAGTCCAGGCCTCATTTATTCAACAAATATTTACTGTGTCACGCATAATTCTGATGGCTAGAATGTAATGGCAAATAGTCGGGTCAAGGCCTGGTTTCAGAGATCTCAACTTTTAGTGCATGATGCAGATGCTAGCAAGTAAAAGCAGAAGTTGGATTGTAATAAGACCTCTCAAAACACAAAGCAGGATGGGGAGGTCATAAGTGCTGTTAGGGGTGGGGTTTCAACTCTGTGTCAGATAGGCAGGGAAGTCTCACTCATCAGGCAGCATTTGAGCAGGGACCTGAAGGAAAAGAGGACCAAGCCACATAAATATTTGGGAGAAGGAGACTTTTAGACAAGGGGAAGCAGTATGGAAGTTATAAATTGTGTTTGGTGTGGGTCCGGGGATTTAGCTCAGTGGCTTCGCCACCCGCTGAGCAAGCGAAAAGACCCGAGTTTGATCCCTGGTACCAAAACAAAACAAAACAAAATTGTGCTTGGTGTTTAGTGGCACAGTGAGGAGGCCAGTGTGGCTGGCGGGGTGTGTTTGCCTGCACACATGTATGTCTGTGTGTATGTAGGAAGGCAGAAGGAGAGAATAGAAGCCCTTGGAGACTTTGACCCACAGAGTGACATGACCTGGCAGTGTTTTAAATGGATCACTGCGTTAGTAAGAGTTTTCCAGAGAACAGGAAGCAGTAGCCAAAACACATATAGGTACAGATTTATTGTTAGGAATTGGCTCCTGTGGATGTGAGGGAGATCTGGCTGTGACATTTCTCACCCTAATGACTGCCCGTTGGTTTGGCTGATCTGGCTGGCTGGGCAGGTGTCCCCTTTCTCCCTCACAGCTCCATGTGTGTCCCTCCTGAAGCTTCGTGCTTGGGGGAGGAAGACGACCACCCCTTTTAGAAGAGGACTGTCTCTTTGGTCAGGGGTATGCTAGTACTTGTGCTCCTCTCTGGAACCTCCAAATGAGCTGTCAAGGAATTGGCTCCTGCAGTTATGGAGGCTAAGTTCCTTGATTTGCAGGCTGAAAGCTTAAACCCAGGAGAACTGGAAATGGAAGTTCCAATTTGAGTGCAAAGGCCTCAGAACCAGGAGAGCTGATGGTGTATGCCCCAGTGTGAGGATGGCAGAAGCCCAGTGCCCCATAGCACAAACCTTCAGGTGAGAGAGTAAATTCTCCCTTCTTCTCCTTTTTTGTTCTATTTGGGGCTTCAGTGGATTGGATGATCCCCAGCCACATTCAAGAGGGCCATCTGCTTTTCTCAGACTCCTGATTCAAATCTAACTTCATCCAGAAACACCAGAAATAATGTTTAACCAAATATCTGGGAGCCCCCCTCATTCGGTCACATTAACATAGGACATTAATATCACAGTTGCCTCTCACCAATGAACTTCAGAGGCCAGGACAAAAACAACACTAGTTAGAAGACAAATCTGATAATCCAGGCTAGAAATGCAAGTGACCTGGACCAGCAGATGGTAGCTGTTGATGTCTTTGGGCATTCTAAATCTTCATTTTCTTTTATTTAAGGAAAATAATAAATCATCTCGCACAATTATAGAGAGCATTGTCGTAGATAATCTAGATAATGCACTCAGTACAGATCCTGGACTATAGCTAGACTATGTAGCTCTACTAGTTTTAGTGTGATCATCTGAAGAGTTTTCTTGACTGGAAAAACCTCCAAGATTGGGACATACTATGATATTGGCTATTCATTTATTGAATAATTTCAAGCTAATTCAAAATGATCTCCTGTATTCATTTGAAACCTATTTCTATATAAATTCTAGCTGTTAATGTTCTGCTAGAATAAAATTGGTTGAAAGCTAATTTTCCTGTTACTGGTTGAAGTCTAATTCCACTCATTGGCTCTGTATTATTTGAATGAAGGTTATCTTTTGTTAAGGCTTGAGGGCCCAGTCCAGGGCGGGAGGAAGTGAGTGAGGTGTCCCAGGTTAGTCGAGCCAAGAAGTCAGGTGTGGGTCTGGTTCCAGTTCTGTCTATAACTGTGTGACTCTGAGGAAATCATGTCTCCATACTTTCCTCAAATGATGGCTTGGCTTGGAACATTGCTAAAACAATTCATGAGATTTGTTTTTCCCCTCATAGTTCTCCCTTATGAGAGTCCTCAATTACTTCTACCAGCCAGGTCATTTTCCTATGGCAGACTTCAGTTTGTTTAATCATATATATGATTAAACTTATTAATTCCTGTATTAATATACATTCATTTTGTACGGTTGGGTCTCATAACCTAGTGATCTTATTTCACTTGGGGTAGATCCAGTTTATCTTTTTACCTAGAATCCAAACTTACTGAGGGAAAATATCTAGGAAGACAGACACTGCTGGCCATCACTGTTTTCACAATAATAGCAGCTAGTATTTATTGAACACTTAATCTCTACAGGACATTGTTCTAACTACTTTGATACATTTTGTCTATTTAATGATCCAAATTGAGCATTAAGAGATATCCCTATTTTCAACCAGGCACAATGGCTCATGCCTATAATCCCAGCACTTTGGGAGGCGGAGGCAGGAGGATCAGAAATTTAAGTCCTGCTTGGGCAACTTAGCGAGATCTTGTCTCAAAAATGAAAGAAAGAAAGAAAGGAAGGAAGGAAGGAAAGAAAGAAAGAAAGAAAGAAAGGAAAGAAAGACAGAAAGAAGAGAAGAGAAAAGAAAAGAAAAAAGAAAGAAGGCTGGGATGTAGATTAATGGCAGAGTGCCGATGAATTTGATCCCTATTACCCCCCCCCCCCGATATATCCTTGTTCTCAAGATCATGGAGCTGATACTTGTTCCTCATATAACAGTTTTTTGGAATTAGGCGTCTCCATGTTTTGAAGCCCACTCAGCCATCACAAACAAATCACTGACTGACTTGCCAATTTATAAATATGTTTGAGGTAGGCAGGGTACTTGTGCCATCACCAGATAGCTATTCCAGGTAACTCCACCTATTTTGACATAGTTGGCAGTAATTTAGGTGTGGGCATATAGGACTTTAGTTCCTCTGTTCATCTCTTTGTAGAGCTATGGAGCCAACAGGCACAGGATGGACGTGGCTGCTTATCTTTCCCCCTCACCCACCACTCAGAATGCTTGTCAGTTTCAGACTGGGACTTCAGCTAAATGCAAAGCTTTTGGTGACCAATTTCATGTACACTGATTGCTGTCGGGAATTTAATTAGAAATATAGCAAAACCTCTGTTCCCTCTTCCCCTCTCTCCTATCCATCTTTCCTTGCTCTCTTGTTTTTAAACTAGAGACTTTTAATTGTAAATTTAATAATGCTGGTTTTAAAACAAAATTAAACAGAAACTTCAAAAAATATTGAGTGTATGATTATGTCACCTATACTCCCTTCCAGGCTCTTTCTTTCTTTGTAAATAAAAACATAAACACATTTAGGAATATGTACTTATACACACCACTCAATAGAGCAATGAGATTTCTATCTGTAGATACTTTAATTTAACTTGATTTTATGAGTTTAACCTGGTATAGTGTAGATATGTTTCTGTGTAATAATACATAAGTCTACCTTCTTTTAAGATGTTATATAGCTTTCTATGCTATGGCTGTGTCAAAATTTATTTAAAGAAGTTCCTCCTAATAATGGATTTTAAGGTAGTTTTCAGTTTCTGCTATTACAAATGAAAATCTTTGTTCTTATAGCAACATAAAGTTATCTCTTCCTAGGATAATGTTTTAGAAGGTAGATTTGCCTAATAAAAGATACGTTCCTTTTAAATAAATATGTGTAGTTGTATTAGATGAAATAATAGCCACCTCTGTAATGACCTTCCCGATTTTTATATCAGCTTAGCAGCCCCACCCCATAGAGGGAAAACTCCTTCTTTTGACTCTCTGGGTATTTTCAAACTTTTCACTTTCTCTGATCTTATGTGTGGAAAGAACACATCTCACTGTTTAAGCCATTCTTCCTCTTTTAAAGAGGAAGCAGTTTGTTGCAAAAGAAGTGCATGTCATGCATCTGTCTTTACAAAATATACATTATGTTCAGGGCTAGTAGTTTTGGGTAATTTTTACATTAGGATTCACAGTATTGTCAAGTCAGAAGAAAATGATCTGCATCTATTTTATGAGGGTGGCATAAGTAATGAGAAAATAGTATTTATAAGCAGTCCTAAGGCAGTGGGAGGGGCTTTATCACAAAAAAGTTTATGTTTGATGACAAGATGTTACCAAGTAGAAAAGGAAATTTAAAAAATTTACGTGAGTTGGAGCCAAAAAAGGTTGTGAGTTAGCTAGAAAATTCAGTTAATTCTAAAATCCTGTTTTCTGAACATTTCAGTTCATCAAAGATTGGTTATGCAAGGCCTATGTTGTGGATTCCAAATAAGCACTTGAGCTCTTGGAATTAGGACAGACAACAGTTGGTGCCTCTTTTCCATGGAAATAGCTGTGTTAAATGGAATAATACATTCATTAAATAATAAATAATAAATACCTGTGTTAAATGAAAGCCTCAGTGGTCTGAATCGCTTCCCAGCCCCCAGTTGGCTGGACTCTTCTGGAAAGTGTGGGTTATTTGCTGTGAACCTAGGGTGTTTAGTTAATCTCTTTGAACTTCAGTTCATTCATCTGTAAAAATGAAATCAAGGAGGGAGGAAAAGCAAGGGCGTTTGAGTATCTACCATGTAATTTATGTCATGTGAGCCTACTCCTTTTTTTTGTTTTCAATTACTCTTACTCTTAGTTTACAGATAAGAAAACCAATGCAGACAGAATTAAGTAACTTGTCCAAGATCCTTGCTGTTAATTCCTGGATCACAGTGTTGTTTGGATGAAATAATAACCACCTCTGTAAGATACATAGCGTATGGTCTGGCACATAGTACATGTTCCCTAGATTTTATTTGTTAGCATAAGAAAGGGTGAAGATCCGTATTTGGTTTTTATGATCCTCCCTGAGTTTCTAAAGCTTGAGGATGGCCTATATAATGCAAAGCTGACAGCTGGCTATTGATTTTATGTACAGGCAATTTTAGTCTGTACAAAGCAGATGTGAAGAGTAACTGTTTAAAAACAAGTCCAAGGCTTTGTCCAGAGAGCAGAGAATATGCAGTGTCATTGCAGAGGTGACTGTGACCTCCAGTGAAGGGGACTGAGTCGTGTGCTGTAAACTTTCATCTGTGTGACTCTGGGCAAGTTATTTGAGGACGCTGTCCGAGAGATCATGAGGTCTGGTTTACACAACCAGAAGCTCTTAGTGCAGCCAGCAATTTTCAGGTATTGAACTCAAGTTAAAGTTCAGTTCCAGTCCTTCTGTCACACACTGGTGTTCTGCTCCTTACATGCACTGGCTTTGTAGAAGTTACTGGCTTCCCGAGAAGATCTCAGTCTGGTGGTTGCTCCCAAGTGATCCTTACTTGCTGAAGGTAATTGGTGCATGGGTGATTCTACAGCTCACAGATTATTACTGCAGCTGGAAAAGTACTTTACACCTGGAACATCTGCTTTCCCCACATAATGTGTTAGTTACAGGGTGTTTTAATATGTAATCTTGCCTTCTCTTTGATTATCTATGATTTATGGTATTGATCACCTTTAGAAAGAAAACAGTAGCATTTTAAAGTTGTAAACATTCCAGTATTTTCTCATTTTTAGTTCTGACAACATGGAAACCATCATGATATAATGGGGAACAAATGATATCTGTGTTTCAATTAGATCTTGGTTTAAATCTCAACAGCTATATTTTTAGTCATGGGAATTGAGGGTAAGTTACTCAGTTGCTTTATATAGGTGGGGATAACATCAGTCTCCTGAGTTGCTGTGAAGGTTAAGTGAGGTAATTTTCAGGTACATACTGTGTTAGCTTTCTTTACTATAACAAGTACCTAAGAATAGCAACTTAGAAAAAGTTTGTTTTGGCGCACGGTTGTGGAGGATTCCATCCATGATTGGCTGGCCTGTGGTAAGGTATCCCTTTATGGCAGGAGCAAAACCACTTACAAGACAAAAAGAAAGAGGAAGAGAATGTGGTCCCAGAGCCCCATTCAAAGCCATGCCTCCCATGACCTGAAGACCTCCCACTGTGCTCCTCCTTTTACACTTTCCAGTCTTCCAATAATGCCAGGCTGGGATCAAGCCTTTAACACCCAAGTCTCTGGGGGAAGATTCAACATCCAAATTATAGTGCATGCAACAGTCATCACTGGAGTTTGACAAATACTTTCATTCCCATCATATATCTCTTTCCCCCACCTCTCATAGAATGCATAGTTTAGTTTTAGGCCATTACTTTATTTTTTAAAGTGTAGCCCTCAAACTAGTAGCATCTACGAACATGTTAGAAATACAAATTCGTAGGGCCCACCTCAGATATAGTGAAAGAGAAACTTTGGGGATGAGCCCCAATGATCTGTGTCTCAGTTCTTCTAGGTGATGCTGATATACTGGTTTATACTGGTACAGTATTGAGGGCACTGTGGAGGTGAAACATATAAGTTGCTCATTATCATGTGCTTGGAAGTAGGTAGGCTGTGACCACTGATTCATATTTCTGAAACATCTGGTCATATGGCTTTGATATATGAGCTCTGCTTTGATAGTACAGTGTGATTTGCTAGAATGTGGCAGAAACTCAGGACATTTTGAAAGTGGCAGTTCAAGGGTAGTAACTAGGTTAGATTCTATACAAGAATCAAAAGTTGTCTCAGGAATGTAAGCATATGATTTTGCTAAAAAGAAAAGAATGAGTGGTTCAAATTAGAGCAATTAAAGTGAAAACAAAAAACTCCAGACATAAAACTCCCTGATTTCTAGGAACTTACTTGCTTTTAATAAAAAGTTTAAAAAATTATGCTTTCTCAGAATACTCTTGGAGGGATATTATGAGGTGAGGGTAGTTGTAGTTTTGGTAAACTCTAAGTTATAATTAGAAAAATATTCTGATTTTGCTACATAGAATTGAATAAAATTACTGCAGATTAATTTTGAATAAAATGTTTCCTAATAGCCAATCTAGTCATTGTCTAACCTTTTCCTTCATTTTTAGAAGTCTTATTTCTTAGATCTAATAGATTTTCTTTTGTAATGCAGCCATGGAGGCTCATATCTGCCCTACACTGATATGCTCAGTCCCTAACCATCACTCCGTGTAGAGATAATATTCTCATGAAACTGTGACAGCATCATTTCTGGCTCATCAATGTGAGCTATTTTGCATGCTAGCTTCTTAGATATATTCTGGGGAAAAAGAAGTAGCCAATAATGAGTTAGCTTCATTGTCTCATCTATATTTTTTAAATTTCAAAAATTTAATTATTAATATTGATATCATTAGCTTTAATATTTAACTATAATTTCTTCAAACTCTTGAACTATTACATAAATTTACTAATAAATATATAAATTAAATAATAAATGTAAATAAAGCAGGTATTAGAGTTTTATTTAAGATATAACAGAGAGGGCCGGGGATTTAGCTCAGTGGTTCCGCTGCCTGCCTCGAAAGCATAGGGTCCCAAGTTCAATTTCTAGTACCAAAAAAAAAAGTTACTTTGGTATAAGATATAAGAGAGATGGTTTGTGCTTTAAAGAACATTAAAATTTGAGATTTAATAAATGGTATCATTTTAAAATTTTGCTTTTCAATTTCAAAAATGGTGAAATGGCTTGTTAAAAAACTTTTCAAACACACAAAAAGGTCAAAAAAATTTACAATGAATGGCTATATACCCACTTCCTGTTAAAACCCTGTCTTAGTGCATTTGTGCTGCTATAACAAGATACTTGAGACTGGTCAAATATGAAAGATAGAAGTGTTTTTCACTGTCCTGGAGACTGGGAAGGTCAAGGGCAAGGCGCTCTTAGAGTCAGGGTTGGGGAGGGCAGCTCCGTGTTTCCAAGATGACACCTTGTTGCTGCATTCCCCAGAGAGGAGGGACACTGCACCTTTGGAAAGCACAAGGGAAAGGAGGGCAAGAGAGTGATTTCTTCAAACTCAGCCCCTTCTGTAAGAGTGCGAAGGCCATGGATGAGGGCACAGGCCTCAGAGTTAATCACATCCCAAAGCAACCCCGCCGAAGACTGTCACCTTGGTGATTGAGTTTCAGCATGAGTTTTGGAGGGGATGCCATCATTCAGACCACAGCATATTCTGACATTAACTTTTTATTTGCTTTATCACATACCTGTCTTTCCACTTACCATGCTGGCCTTTGGATGGTATGGTATGTATACTTATTCTGAATTCTTTAGTAGAATATACTTAATTTTATTTACTTAGATTGCTTTGCTTACATTTTATTCAAATAACTTCCATAGCCCTGTATCTTTACTGAAGGAATTTCTTGACTCTATTATTTTGGGCTGTGTCTCTTTCTGTGTCGGTAAGATCTTATGGTATGCGCACTCTGAGTGCTGCAGAGTACTGCGCAAGAGTTCAAGTAGGGACTTTCACAGGAGGAGGAAGAAGAGACAAATGAATTATGTGCAATCTTCCTGTGCTGAATGTGGGGTGTGCTTATTCTCACTGCTGGAGTTGGGCTTGTCTGCTGGAGCTGTGATGCCAGCTGAAGGCTTACAGTTCTGTGGGGTCATATTTCTTTGGAGGAAATGGAAGGGTGTAAACTTGGCGAGCCTTCTTGTTTTCTTTCCCTTGGAGCCCTCAGTTGCTTTTCTGGGTATACTGTGTCATAAAGTAGCACCTGGCCCAGATGGATCTTTTTGGGACTAATGTAAGCATTGTTGGCTCCCTCTGTTAAGAAAGGCGGCCCAGGTGGGACAGAAGGAAAAGCCTCTGAAAGGTCAATAGAAGAGTTATTAAATTACTTATGTTGGAAGCAGATCTTCCTTTCCACTCCTAGTATCTGTTCGCTCTTCTTGTTGAAATATTCTTCCAGTTTAGCAGATTTAATTGCTTCGTTGTGAGGGATGTAGCAGGCTACAGCATTTCCAGTGAATTTCTCCTAGAGCTATTTCTGTCACCAAGTTTCCAATTTTGGTGTTTCATGATCACTTGAGATAAAGATAGAATTGTTTGATCACTCTTGCTTGGTGGGAACTGGAGGTACTTTTGCTTGGAGCCCAGATTTAATCTCCCCTATTGAATGACTGTTCTCAAGCTTATGAGGTGGATCTTTGAACCCCTTTTCCAGCAAAAGTAACAGCACTATTTTGAGTTAAAGTATTTGAAGACTCCCAATCAGAGTTTTAAATTTTGCATATATAATTTTCTTTACTATTTTTTTCTGCAGCCAGCTGAATGCATGCAATTTCTGTGAAGGTTTTGGTTACAAAGGACTCATTCCTTCCTCTGGAGTTCACGTTGGTCAACTTACTAAATGACTATAATCAGTAGTGATGGGAATAATACAGTAGTATCTTCTCTGACTGGAAGTGAAGATATGGATGATGCTGTGCTATTATTTCTCAGACTTGGTGTCACATTGGAATCACTTTAAGAGTTTAAAAACATTGATGTAGTGGATCCTTGACTTACAAACTCGATCGGTTCCTGAGGGCTGATTGTGACTCAAGTTGGTTGTAAGTCAATACAGCTGAGATCTGGATGTTTACCTGGGTACACGCTATAGACAACAAGAGGCAGATACATTGTCCATTAACCTAATTAACCCAAGTTGTTTTTAGGTCAGGCCAGTCATAACTTCAGGGTCCACTGTACTGGGTTATTAAGGTTGCAGAATACAAGATCAATATGCAAAAATCAATAGTATTTCTAGGAATAATATGATAATGGAATTTAAACATTTCCTTTTATAATAGCATCAAAAAGAATAATATACTTAGGAATAAACTTGACAAAAGTGTAAAACTTATTTCTGAAAACTGTAAGACATTATTAAAAGGAAGTAAAAAGATTAATAAAAAATAATAAAAAGATTGAATAAATGGAAAGACACTCCATGTTTATAGTTTGGGAGAATGAATATTATTATTCCCCAAATGTATCTACATATCCAACAGACTCCCTATAAAAATTTCGACTGTCTTTACAGAATTGACAAGCTCATCCTTAACTCATATGGAAATTTGAGGGACCTAGCAAGTAAAAACCATCTTGAAAAAGAAGAACGAAGTCGGAGAACTCACTCCCTGATTTCAAAACTTGCTATAGAGCTACAGTAATCAAAATAAGTTGATACCATCATGAGGATCGATACACAGATCAATGAAATAGAAATCATCATACTTTTTTTTTTTGGTACCGGGGACTGAACTCGGGACCTTGCGCTTGTGCGGCAGGCGGCAGAACCACTGAGCTAAATCCCCAGTCCCCTCATAGTTATTTTTAGTTTGTTTTCAACAGGGGTGCTAAGACAATTCAAGGAGGAAAGGCGTTTTGTTTGTTTTTTGTTTGTTTGTTTTTTAAACAAATGATGCCTGGATAGCTGGATATTTGTTTGCAAAAGAATGTAAACTACTCCCTCACAAATGTTAACCCACAAAGAACTATGGACCTATACATAGGAGTTGAAATGATAAAACTCTTAGAAAAAATAAAGGAAAATAGAAAAAGTCCTATGACTTTGGTCAGTCATATGACACCAAAAACATGAGCAACAAAAGAAAAAAATAAACTGCTCAGTCAGGTTAAGTTTGGGGTGGTTACTAGATAGCTGGTGAGGGGTGTCTAGCAGACATTTATTGGGAATATGTTAAGAGCTAAAGAAGAGTCATCATTGAGTCTTGTGGATTGTTCTACTGTGTGGATGGAGATGCTATTGATAGAGACAGAACACAAAAAGAAGACTAGATTTAGGGGGAAAATCATGAATTCAGTTGTGTATTTGGTGAGTTTGAGGTTTCTGTGATCCATCTAGGATAAGTGAAAATTTGAGCATTTAAAAACTGAGTGGAGGAAAATGGGAGAGATGGAGAAGGAACAGCTAGAGGGGGAGAGTGACCATCTGAAGAGTGTAGAGTCCCGAAGACAGCGGGAAAGGAGGTTTTCAGAAGGTGCTCATGGTTAACGGGCAAGTTCACCTGATACTGTGGAGGTTGGGAAAGAAGACATTCATGTACTGGATTTAGTGACATGTGGGTCCCCAGTGACTTTCAACAGCCATTGTAATAACTCGTAAGTTGGAACTGGGATGGGGTTGGTGAACCAGTGAGGGCTGACAGTTCTGTTTACCATTTGACTGTGAATGAGAGAGGAATGAAAAAGTCCATGTGCACCCAGCCCGAGCAGCGAGGACAGGCTGTTTTCCTTTGTGTTTTTATTATTATTTTTCATTGATTAGATATTTTGAACATGCTTAACTTATGAATAAGGACCTAGTAGATATGAAAAAATTAAGGCATAGGAAAGAGAATGGATAAGCAATAGGTGCATTTCCTGAAAGGCAGGAAGGGATGGAATTAGAAAAAAATTAGCTTCTATATTTCCAAGGAAAGAAAAAGGGACAATGCATGTGAGGGTGAGCTTATATTTTTTAGTGATTGTAACTCAAGGAGTGTGGCTCCAAAATGGTGCTAGATTTAGGCTTCCCGTTCCTATAAAAGCCCGAGTTATCTACCATGTATTATCTCTGGTGACAGGCGCTTCTAGGGGACATGAAGAAGAATAGGCGTGATCCAGACCCTAAAGATACTCCTGGGCTACTACAAAGACAGGCAAGTTCATAGTCTCCTACAATGTAGGGTGCTAGGCAGGCTTCAATTGTTAGCATCTCTTGTTACCTAAGGTGGTGTAGGAAAGTCAGTAAGTAGGGGAGGGGGAGATGCCAATGTTCTGCAGAACTAGGGGAGGGCAGGGGAATTGTATAGTTTGTAAAATTCTTATAAATAGTATGATATTCTGATATGTTCTCATGGGAAATACAATGGCCCCAGGCCCACTGGCATTGAGAATTACTGTGTTCTTTTGAGCAATTTATTTGGCTTTTTTTTTTTGAAGGGAAAAGTAATTAGAACTTCAGTGATGAGCTATTTTAAAATTATTTTTATTAGAGTCTTATTTAAACTTATGCAAACATAATACGGGGTATTAAGTGTATTTAGGGTTATGTCTTTTAAACAAGAGCATAAGAATAAATGTGCAGGCTGAATATTGGCTAAAATCACAGAGCATAAAATTTAAGAGAACATTAATGTGAAGGGTGATGTTTGGCTTCAGCGAAATTGCTGTTTACAGTAGGCCCTGAGTTTGGAGTGACCCATGAGCAAGTGGCTATTGGTGACTATCACTTTTCTCTTTCTCCCTCACTAAAAATTTTGACTTGTATAGCTTTCATTGGGTCTAGATTCTTCCATCATTTTTTCATCTGCTTGTGATAAACCACAAGTTCTGCTTGTCCAGAGCAGGAGTGCAACACGTGACACCAGGAGCACAAATGAGATCATTGAGATTGAGTGGGAATAGGGAGTTTCTTGACATGACCCAGAGGCTACTTTTACTAAGAGTATTGAGAAAACAGGAAATGGGAGAAACCTGTAATGCACTCCTGTGCTTCTAAGGATGCACTCTTGCCCCCAGTCTGAAAAGTACAATGCTAGCTGGCCTCAGCATGCTGTAAGAGCAGATGGGCTGGGTGTCCATCAGACTAGGGGTGAGGCAGGGAAGACTTCTGAAATGAGAGAAACTAAAGGATGAGAACTGTGAAATAGGTCCCTTTTTAACTCTACTTATGGCTTGTTGATTGACTTAGAACTTCTCATTTGTAATTATTTGCTACCAGGTTTTCCTATCAGCCCTCTGATGTCCTGTGTGGCTGTCCAACCACTGTGGTGGGGAAGCTGATCCCCATCAGTAATATCCTATTGGTAAAAATCAAGGTCCCTGAAAGAGGTTTTGTAAGAAAAAGTTTTAGGATCTGATTCTTCCAAGACACAGTTTCCTCCCTAGATATAGATTGTTGATTTGTTTGAATTTTTGTAATCAAACTGGGATACTTTTGTTAGTAGACTTTAGAATAGGGAGCAATAGCAACATGAATTGTACTGATAATTGGACCTACCAGGAGCCCACAAAAGAGGCTTGGTCTTGGATTATGTACAAAGATCGTAGTCCAAACTGGAATGAACACAATATTGGCCTTAATATGAGATACTATTTAGAACGCCCTGGAGATCTTGTGAGGAAATTATGTATGGAGGCAGAGAAATTTCCCTCTGCATTTTATGGATTATCCATTTTAATTCACATGTTGTACCAAGAGTGAGAAAGAGCACACTCAGAATCTGTCTAGGTTTTGGCTGTTAGCCACCTCCTACCCGCAATGGTTGAGTTAGGGATGAGACACCCTAAGTTAGTTCACTAACTCACCTTCAAGCCAGGAGGGCTGCTAGTTCTTGGACCTGAGCATCCCCAAACCTGCATTCAGAAGCAGACAAGACCCTGGGGGTGGGAGGCAATTTAAACTTTGAACTATTGGCACTTCTTATCTCCTTCCCCTCAGCACTACCCGTTTTCTTCTTTCCTCCCCTACCTACCCTTGTGAGGCTGATCTCCACAGGTCACATCTGTTTGGGGACTTATACTTCCACATGTCTGCTTATCTGTCATTTAGAAACATCTATTCCATTCTCTGATTATACTTTATATTTGCAGACCTTTTTAACTTTTCAGATATTTTCATATTTCCGCTCTAATAGGGGCTCAATATTTCCCTGAGAGTAGGCAAAACAGGTGGTGTCCCACTTTATAAACAAGAGTATTGTAGCTAGAGAGGCTAACTTACCCAACATTTGAGGCAATTGTTGGCATCCAGTTCTATTCGTTATTCCTTGGAATGTTTTTTGTCTTAGGAAAAAACCTTAAGGGAGGCACAGTTTAGTGACAGAGAATAAGGAACAGTATAGTGAATTTTAAAAATAATATAGTGCCCCTCCCATGGCTTGTTCTTGGGTGGGGTACATAGGTGCTTTGTCCTAATATGGGGACCCTTTTTTCCATGTCTACCATAACAGATGAGAATACCTTAGGAGGAATGCCCCCTTGAAAAGTGGTCCAGGAAAAATCCCTTTCTTGAAAAATTCCATTGATATAATTCATGGGCTCTGAGTTGGAAGAGGCAATATAAAGCATTTCCTGTACTAGTTGTGTAAGGTGGTTAAATCCTTGGTTAGATCCCATCTGAAACCTTGAGGGTTGCCAAGTAACTTTGACAAATAATCCTTGTTATTATACATGGCCTTTATGGCCTTAAAAGCACTTCTGTGTTTTACCAAACTAATTAAATAAAATTAAATACAATATTGACTATTCAAAATAAAAATTGTTCCTTCCTTCATGGGTCATCTGGGTTTTTGAAATGTTCTACTCAAAACATTCTTCTTAGAATTGGTTAGCTGTTGAGAAACTTGCATATTTAGGTTTCTGTGTAACATTACTTAATGAAATGTAATGAAATACTGAAATGTGATTTTTTCTATGCTTCTCTATAATTAATAAGCTTGAGGCCAGTTTTCTTCCTCCAGAATTGTTAACAGCTTACCTATGTTTAGTTTGTATAAAACACGCAAGAGTTCATGTGAATGTTTTCAGTCCTTTTGTGCTTTATTAGCTAGAGGTATTGAAGAAGAGAGGGAGATTTGGAGGTTAAGTTCTTTGGTGAAAGCAAATGGAAGCCATGTAATGAACTCAAGGTACTTAAAAATTAAGAATTCACTACAAAGCAATAGCTAGGACTGTTGTCACCCTTTGCTGAAATGCATGTACACAGTAATGGCATGTCAAATGCCTGTGCTTTAAGATTACTTAGCAACATGCACTTGCAAATCTTTATTTTCACCAAGTGTTTTGTAGAATAAGAACAGAGGGTATATGTATCTAAAGCCTGTAGTCAATGTGTAGAGCGCTCCAGTTTCTCTTCTGAAATCATAGGTCACACAGTATTATTTGCAGCTAAGAGAGTACTTGTGGGAAGCCTTAAAATTCATTAGGTTGATGTATCTTGATTTGCTCGTGTACCCAAGAACATTGCATTAGCAAATGGAACCTCCATTGTAAGCTCTTGGGGAAACTTATATTTCAACTTCCAAATTTGCTGTGTAAGTCTAAATGATTTTTTTTTTTTTTTTTGCCTAGAGAAACTCACACAGTGTCTCTGGTTCATATTTAACAATAAGTTCTGAGGAGAATCTTGGCTAGAAGCACATGGAATCTTCTGTTAAAGATATCTGCTCTGCCTACACAACTTCTTCATCCTTAACTGGTCTCTGCAGGGAGCAATGAAGGGATTATCTCAGAAGGCCAAAGCTGTAGCAGTTCCCCACAAAGTTTTTAATAGAAAAATTATATTCACTTGGATTAATAAAACAAATATCACTGTTGTATTACTTTACAAACTTGCATTTATTTGATTGAAATGACTGTACACTCTTAAAGTCCAAATAAAGAGAGTAAACACATGACCTAATGGTCTGCAATTTATAAATTTATAAGGGCCTTTTTTTTTTTTTTTTTTGCAGTACCGGTATAAGGGAGTTTTAAAAATAAAATTTCAGAGGTGTGTGTGTGTACAAGCGTGTGCAGGTGCATGTGTTTTTTTCGGTTTTTTTGGTACCGGGGATTGAACTCAGGACCTTGTGCTTGCGAAGGTGCGTGTGTTTTGAACCCTATGAAATAACCGTAACAGATATCATTGTCTCCATTTTCAAAGTTGAGAGAAATAAGTCTGGGTTCTAGGCAGAGTCATTTTCCCACTGTCACCCCTGGCAGAGCAGAGCTAGGTCTAGACCCAGTTACTAGGTTCTGTAGTTCATTGTGCCATTCACTTTGTTATCCTCAGAAGCCTGAAGACATTTCTTTTTAGAGTCTGATTACCTCAGTGTCATCACACGGCACCCATTGTGGGATGAAGGCAATAATACTGGAAGTGGTGTGACTCATGGAAGGCTGAGGTCCTCGGAAGCACACCAGTGACTTCTTTGTCCCTTGGTGACTCTCCCTTGTGTGAGCCACTTTATTGTTCCCTTGGGGTTTTTGCCTGCCCCCTGAAGTTCTTCCCCCCATGGCCTTCCTGCGACTCTCTTCTGCACACCACTGGTCCTGATATTAAGACCATACAGTATTTGGTTCAGTAATCTTGGAGCAAGTAATTGTTTACTTTTCTCTTAGACAAGAAAGTGAATGTCAGAAATCTACTTTCTGTATTGAGGTTGGTCACAGCAGAACAGCGACTTAAGAGGGCCCCCTGCTCCCAGGTTTCCTTTATCCTCCAGATTATACCAAATCACAAGCATTTCTTCATGCATATAAATAACATTTGAAAATGTTTTTCATGATTCTGCAGCATCCCATTGCATGAATTCAGTAAATTTAAGTGTTGGATATTTAGGTTATTTTCTAGTTTTAGTTGAGATAGAAAAAAAATGCGGAGAAGGGAACTGTTAACTCCTTGAAGAGATACAAATATGGTTTAAATGGTTGACCTTGGTCATTGATTTGTCAGCACATATAGTAGTCATTTTAATCAGATAAATACACGTTTTTAAGTAATGAAGATTAGTTTTCTTTTCAAATGGGGAAAATGAATTTAAAAAAAGGTCCGTGAAAGACTTTAGTTTCACAATTGTCATAAATATTCTGGCCATAGACTTATATAATGATTTATGCAGTGGTACTTGGCAATATTTTTAGTGTAAGTTGATACATGAATGTGTACATTTAAAAATCTAAACTCAGTATAAATAATCATTCCTCTGTAGAAGTCATTGCTTCATTGACTAGCTTTTGGAGTAGTGTACTCCTTAAACATTTGAGCTTGACATCTTTTTGTCATGTAGAAAAGGGCTCACTAATGATGAGCAAATTAGTAGAAATTGAGGAGCCAATTTATGGGTTTCTTAGTTTTATTTGCTGGAACTAGAATGGTCCCTCAGTATCTGTAGGGATTGATTCCAGGACTCCCCACAGATACCAAAATCTGTTGATGCTCAAGTACTTTCTATAAAATGTGATAGTATTTGCATATAACCTACACACATCCTCTTGTGTGCTTGAAATCAACTCTTCTTTTTATACCTAATAAAATTTAAAATGTTATATCACTAGCTGTTATAATGTTTTTAAGGAATAATGACAAGAAAAAAGGCTATACATGTTTGGTACAGACCCAGCCGTCATAGGCCTAATTGTATAATCCATGTCAGGAGCAACACAGCGTTTTTTTCCCAATGTTCTCAATCAGAGCTTGGTTCTGTCTGCAGATGTGGAACTTGGAGCTACAGGGGTCTACTGTGTGTCTGTTAACTTCCTGTGGGCATGTGAGGTTGGATTTGTGGGCAAGAGGAAGAGTCAGAGGCCTCCTTGACTCTAGCATTCCTTGTCTTACATCCTTAGCCAGACTCATGTCCCACTCACTGCCCAAGGTCTGGACCGCACAGCAACCAGTGAGTAGACCAAGGTTTTGCTTGGTGTTCCCTTCTTTCTCTCCTTGGGTTCCTTTTTTAAAACTCAATTTCTGTTTTTTCCCAGTGATCAGAGCCTTCTTTTTACTCAAACCTCTTCAACATGTCATTGACCAAAGCCTCTGTTTTTGGAGGTCTCATTCTCCTAAATTGCCTTCGTTGTCCTGGTCAGCAGGAAGGCACTTGACTGTCCCAAGTGTGACACTATCTTTAGCTTTTAACATGTCCCTGGATAAGTCACCGCCTTAATCTTATGTTTATTCTGGTGGGGTAGTTCAGTGCCAGTTTCACAGAATTCCATTTTACTTTTGGGCAAACTTTGAGGGAGAGGACTGCTCCTTAAAAATGAAATTAGGAAGTCATATGAGTTAAAATATTCAAACAAGGCCTCTACCATGACTGTAAAAAGAGTTTCTTCTTTCTCAGTCTGTGGTGGATAAATGGTGTGAGCAAATGGGAATATGAGTTGAATAAACTCTTAGGATGAAGTCATGCATAATTAATTGCCAGTCTCTGCATTCTTTCCAAAGTGATAGCTCTTAGTCTTCGTACTTGTGATAACTTACATTTCCTACGTACAAGAACCCCAGAACATCCAATTAAGGAAGAGGCAGTGGTGGCTCTGTTATGTAAATTTTGTGCTGTGATGATGGGGTGGGTAATTGTCTGTCTTTTTTCTTCTCAATTTCTAGTGCCTGAAGCAGTATATGCAGCTGGCAATCCGAGAAGGATGTGGGGCTCCCATTACCTGTCCTGACATGGTGTGCCTAAACCATGGGACCTTGCAGGAAGCTGAGGTATGGATGTGTGTCACCACCTTCCCTTCCTTCCTGTTGACATTGTTTATTAGGATCTTGACCCTTTATATACCTCCCTACTAGAGAATCTAGCGACAATTTATGAGGTTAACTTTTTAAAGGAGCACTGCGTTGCTGCGTACCACTGGGTTCTTTATACAAATTCTTAAAGCTGTCGTTTACCTCAGTTCTATTTATATATGCCATCTTGCAAGATGCAGAAGCTCTAAAATAGGCAGAGACACTAGAAATCATATTGAGCAAATGTGAGGTTTTAAGGCTGAAAATAAATGCTCCTGTGATCTTGAAAACTTTAAAGATAAATAGATCATTTATTACCTACAGTTATGGAATGTATAATCTACTGTGATTCTATAGTGATAGTCTGATTTGAGCCATTTCCAAATAGAAAGAGGCCTTTCAATTGATCAAACACCAAAAATGTCTTTCTTTTTTGAGTGAGTTCTTCCACTTACTTAAGACTGTGATTTATCTCATTCTTTTGTTTGTTCAATCTCTGATCATTGGTATGCTCTTAAATCTGCTTTTTAATCATTAGTCCTTGATCACTTTAAATCAGAATATAATGAATTCTTGTCTAATTCTGAAAGGAGTTCCAAGAAACAGATGAAATAAGTTATCTATTCAGTAAACAAAGAGCACCTGCTTTGAACCAAGTACTCTTTGGTTGCTTTCATGGACAGTATTCAATCTAATCTTCTCAACAAACCTCATGGAGTTGAGTGTTATGTTCAGATAGGGAAACTGAGGGCCAGAGAATCTTAAGTAACTTTCTTAGACACGTATGTCTAGAAAGTAGAAGAGAAGCCAGAATTCTAATCCAGTTCTTTCTGACCACCATATTTATATGGCTTTAAGTGTAGAACTAGATATATAGATAGAATGTGTAACAAAAGAGTTGGTCATCAAAAGCCCAATAGTGTGTGGGTCTGTAGCAATAAATGCATATAGATACATGTGCATGTGTGTATGCATGTGTATATATACATATTTTGCTTATGAATTTATGTGTTTTTATGTGTACATCCTTTATAAGCAGAACAGTCAGAAAGATAATTATAGATGGTTTCTAACCTAACACAGTGATTATCTGTGTTTAGTTTATGGAATTTCAGCTTAAGGCTATATGAATTCAAAGTGTTTTTTTTAAGGAAGCATAAAATTTAGAATACATAATGATTTAGAAATTATCTAAGGAAATAAAGAAATTAGTTTTTTAAATAAAAAAGTAATATGGAATATGTAAATCTTGCTATTTACTTTCATGTGGAGGATGGGTAGAAGGAAATTAAAGCGGGGGGGATTAAGGCTAGCTACCAGGAACACGGTTGAACAGTATAACTTAGAATTGTTTTTAAAAAGAGACTCAAGTGCTTGGGAGCATCTTTTTATGCCTGATCTCTTCCAAAGACAGAAGCTTCCTTTTTGACTTGCTTCTTTGGTTTTTGACTGCTCACACAAGTGTTAAAAGAGCGTGTGTGGTGTGAGGCCCTGTTCCAGGCTGAGATTGAGCAGAGGATAAGGCGGTCGCAGCGCTATCCTGGTAGAGTTTCTGATTTAGCAGGCAGACAATGAGCAATGACTCAGATCATTGTAAAAGTGAAACTCAAGAGAAGGGGCAGGCAAAAGGGCTGGGTCTGGTATAAGATCTTATTTAAATCCGGATGCGTAATCTACTAAATGTAAATGAGTAGTTTGATTGATGATGCTTTGAAATAAGCCTATGAAATTAATTGGAGTTTTGTCTTGTAGCCCTGTGCTTTCCATTCCAGTAGTCACCAACCACATTTGGGTATTTAATTTTAGATTAATTAAAATTTAATAAAATTTAAAGTTGGGTGTGGTGCCCCATGCCTGTAATTTCCAGCCTTCTGGTCAGGAGGATCACAAGTTTAAGTCCAGCCTTAGCTACTAAATGAGGCACTGTTTCAAAATTTAAAAAACATTTTTTTTAAAAGGCTGAATACGTAGCTCAGTGTGAAGGCCCTGGGTTCAATCCCCAGTGCCAAGGAAAAAAATTCAGTTTTTCAGTTGTGCCAGTCAGTAATGGTTTTTAAATGCTGAAGAGCCATGTATGATTAATGGCTCCCTGATTGGACAGCAGAGAATACCGTAGTCTGATCATTGCAGAAAGCTCAGTTGCAAGATGCTGTGTCCTGGACTTTTCAGTAAATGGTAACCATAAACTACCAGGGCTTTGAATGTTGAGTGTTAGTGCTAACGTGTTCAGACAAGTGGGTAGAGCCACACCATAGTTTCTCACAGTTCTCTAGAACACGGCTTAACTATTCTGACTTTCTTTGTATAGACATTTTCTCTTTGTTCTCCTTATCCTTTTCCCACTGTCTTCATTCACATTCGCGCTTTCCTGCTTCTAGTTCTGTTGATTCAGTTTTTCTCTGAAAGCAATTTCACTTTTAGGCTACATTAAAACCTAACAAACCCATAATGGCTCAAATAATTATAAAAGCATACTTGAAAAACATAGAACAAAATTGTATTCCAAACTAAACTAATTTAAATTTTCTAAAGTCTTTCTCATTAGATGAGAATAAGACACTCCAGGGCATTGGCCTTGCTAAGAGCCTAGCCAGGGATGGGCATTAATGCACAATACTCCAGTGTTCTTCACCAACTTGCTACTTTTTTTTTTCAGAACAGCAACAGAGTGTGGTGGTAATAGGGGTTGTTTTCATTCTGACTTGAGCACTGAATAGAGGATAGTGGAGATCTGAATAGCTCTATCAGTTTATATGGCCCATCTCCTCTGAAAGTAAATACCACACACATGACAATACCACACAGGTGAACTAGGGTGCTACCACCTTCCTTTCTACACTTGATCTTAGCCAAAAGGCCAAGAAGCGATTCACTTGCTTTGCATTAGGATTTCATCATACACAGTTATTATGATAATATGTGGCTCATCCTCCGTGTATTTTTGAGTATGTCACAGTGGGACTCATTCATTCATAGGATGCTTGACTGGATTCCACTTCTATGACTACTCCTTTCCCCTTAAAAATAAAACATTTAATTATATAGGTAACTCATAAATATCATTCGCTTGTTAAAGATAATTCTGGTTAAAGCTAGTTTCTTTTGTCCTGCTCTATTTCTGTTATGGTATATGATTTTAAAAAATCATTCATTGTCTTATAAAATGCATGTAAGTAAGCATTTCTTCATGTTCAAAAGACACTAGGAGTTTAGCCTTTTTCCTCTGCATGCTCTTCTGTGGAGATCTAGCTCAAACAGTTGGCTCTTTCTGTGTCCACCTTCTCGGTTCCTCCAAATTTGCTCAGTTGTGGCGCTGGTGTGTCACATTTGTCTATCAGGAATAGCCTCACTATCGAAGCATTTAGTGCCCAGTTCAAGCCCTATTTGCTTATGCAGGAAATAGTACAAAATGGCAGCCTTGCTTTCAGTGACCTGGAAGCTGTTGAGAGGCAGTGACTTGGGGAGGATTTGGGGCTAGAGGTGAACCTGCTGAGAGCCAGGGGAAGCCAGACTTTTCCTTCATTGCATCATCCTGTACTTTCAGATGTTGCTCTAGGGCTTTTCCAATATACTTGATCCAGGAATCTTGTCCAACATGCAGTTCTGAAGCAGGACACAGATTGTTGTTCTGATAGCATTACTTCAAGCAAATCCCTTGCTTGAAGTTAGTAGCCCTCTAAAAAAAGGCACTATCTAATGTAAGCAGTTTCCTTCTAGTGCTCTGGAACTATCGTCTGTCACTTGCTGGCAGTCATCAACCATATGCCCAGGCTATGTCAAATGAGAGTGGCGCATGCATAACCATATGAATAGTACCTGCCATTACACCACCCGAGAAATTGAACTTCTTCCAAATGCCAGCTGGTAGCCAAGGGCAGGGAAGAGTTCTCACCCACCAGTCTTCCTTCCAAGTCCTGGGGCACTGAAACAAACAGCCTGCCTTTTAATTCCAATGCCACAGCATGCATCGGAAAAGGTTGGTGCAGCTGCTCTTGCCAAGAATGGGGGCTCAGGGTTTCCATAGGAAAGGGTTTAAGAGTATGACATTCTGGAAGCCTAGGGGAGAGGTGGGAGTGGAGTGTTAAGGGATTTGAAGCTGTATTGGCAAAATAAGTACAGTTTTTCTTTTAAAAAGTTTTATTTACTTAGGATGGCTTTGGGAAAGGCTGCTAGAGTTACAGGATCCAAGTGTTCTCTACAAATCACCCCTTAGCACTGCCTGCACTTGCCATCTTTTCTCTTAATATTCTTCCTTCTCATGATCATGGTGGGAAGCTGGGGCAGAAAGAGGTGAGGATGGCTCAGCAAGTGAGACTGTTTCTGTCACTGTGGCTTAAAGTCTGACTACAGGAAAGGATGCAGTATATCTATAATAACCTTTACGATGTGCTGTGATGGGCATTGGTTAGAGCAAAATTAAACTTTGGGGATGGCAAGAGATGGAGGAGCCTGCCAAACTAAAGTTAATAGATAATTTAAGGTTCGGACTGAATTTTGTTTTATCACTGATCTAAAACTTCATTTTGAGATGTATATGAAACTACATATAAGTGGAAAATAAAGTTTCTAAGGCTATTCTATAACTAATGGCAAATACTGTGTAAGAAAATTAAGTAGCGATTGGTTGAGTGTCACAGGGATGTACATACTACAGTGTCCTTGCTGTCCATAGATGGGTGGAAGTCAGAAAGCCTTGGAAAGGTGATCTTGCGTATGTGGGGTCTCTAGAGACACATGGACCAAAATGAGGCAGTGGAGCCCTGCTGGGGACTGTGAAGGTCCTTGGGCTGGAATCTCCTTCCTCCTGTCTTTCACTTTCCCTGTAGGTCCTGCCTTCTGCCTCTCCATGGTGCCCTCTTATTTTCTCCAATCTGGATTTGATCCCTAATATTTAGATAAGGAGACTTGGGCTTGATTGTTTCACTCAGATGAATTGGTAAATATATCGTTTTTCTTCTTTTTGGGGGAGGAATAGTTTTTATTTTCTGGGTTGAGATAGAAAACATTCTTAGTTTCTGAAATAGTGTGATTAGACATTGATTAATAAGTAAAGTACTGGGGCCGGGGATTTAGCTCAGTGGTTTTGCCGCCTGCTGTGCAAGCTCAAGGACCCGAGTTCGATCGCTGGTACCAAAAAAAAAAAAAAAAAAAAAAGTAAAGTACTGTTTATTCTGCCTTTATTTTTACAAGTTATATCACCTCAAACATTGGCCAAACCTTGGCAGGTCATAATGTCTTCTAGTGGTAAATTATCTCTCATCTGTTATAGTCTATGTTCAATCTATTTCTTTAATTTTTAAAAGAACCATAACAAAAGCATGATTTAAAAGGACTAATCCTAAGTAAAATCTTGGCTTCTTTTCCCTTCTGTCCTAACTCTGATGGGCAATACTACCCTGAGGCCTATCCCTAGCTCTATTTTCACAATTTCATTTTCTTAATTGAGAATTAGTGTCCTAAGTAAAAAGCAAAATACATTGTATTTATCAACATTTCTTATAGGATCACATACCACTTTCAACAATTGCTTTTGAGGTAAGTAATATCTACTGTTCTCTCTATCTCTCCTTTTCATGTGTTAATATTAATGTAGTTGGTGTATTTATTCAAATATTATGTTCATGGTTAACATTGCTAAAGAAAGGTGTGGCTCATGTTTATTTCTTCTCAGTTATGGGTATTAGAGATTCCCAATTAACCATTATATCTAATTCTTACATACCTCCACATGTAGGCAAATTCTCTTTGCCAGTTATGCTTGGCTGCGAGTGGAATGAAAAAACAAAGACTTTCTGCAGAGTAGAAACTGGGTGTTTCAAAGTATTCTCAGGTTCGTTTTTACCAGAAAAGAGCAGTAACAAAGACTATAGACAATTAGTAGTTTTTTGTTATTTCCCTTCTGATATTATTGGTTTTGTTCTATTAAATGAATCTGAGGTCATTTTCTTTGAATTAAAGGTTTTTTCTTCTTGAAAAGAATTCCTAGAGTGATGAGGAAGAAAAGTAGTCTTTGGTGCTTGAATAGAACTAGGAGAGAAATTTCTGTTTAACAGGTAAACTAGCACAAATTTCAAAGAAAAAATAGCAAAAGGTCTTAAATTATGGAGTTTTTAGTAATTTATCTGAGAGAAATGGTCTCAGAGCTCAGAAGATAATTAATAAGTAGAAAGTAGCAGATTTATTACCGCTGCTTAGATATGGACCTGGTTACCAAAAGACTACAATTTGCTGAATAAAAGAAGCATATACTTGCTTCTGTATACTTGCTTAAGCTATAAAGTCTGTATACTTGCTTAAGCTATAAAATGAATAAGCAAATAAATGTAGAAGGGACAGCTCTTTCCTACAGTAGAATTCTTACTTATTTATATTTAATTTTAAGTTTAATTTTAATTGATACATAAGAACAAAATTCTACATGTTTTTTAAAATTCTAGATGTTAATGGAGTACCATATGATGCATCAATACATGTATATACATGTATATATTGTGTGCTGTTTACATTGAGTTAAACATATCTATTTCCTCAAACATTAATCATTTCTTTATAATGAAAGCATGCATATGCCTTTCTTGTAGCTTTTAAAATTGTATGATATGTTATTATTTTCTGTAATATTGTTATTGTTTTCTGTAATCACACTACTGTGCAATATCACACTAGAATTTCTTTCTCTGGTCTAACTTAGCAGAACTCTGATCACCAAACAGACAATGAATGATTGAAATAGGAAATCATCATTAAGCAAATACCACAGTAATATTTGGGGAAGAATTGTCAACAGGAACTAAAATTAGGGGCAAACGCATGATATATAATGAGAAACCAAATTTTCATACTTTTAATGTATCCCCCTGTAGTGAATTATTATCATTTTATGTTGCCTCAGCATTTATTTTGAATACAAGTTGGGCCTTGTCATACCAGAAACAGGGCTCAGTCACCCTTGACATAGTTTCTAGTTCTACACCTCCACTCAGTTCCTCAATGTGGTCAATCTAGAGATCTGCTTTATACGACTTCTTCCTGATGACTATTTTCCTATGGGACAGCTAGATATAGTCTACCTAAATGACTTTACTGACCCTCACCTTCCACATGAACCATATATGCCACAGTAACCACCTCTCAGTCATAGCATGACTGTTTGTATCCTGCTTTCTTTAAACCACCAATTAAAATTCCTCATTTGAAACCTGTTGGATAATGCCCTGGATCCAAAGAGGTGTTGGCCCATGGGTCCCTCTCTCTTCCTCTCTGTACTTTCTGACATCCTGGAGTGTGTCCTCTAAGTGTGCTGTGTACCCTCCACGACCTTTAATTAAAACAATTTTACTTCCATCTTGTATCTCACTTAATTATTGAAGGGGTGCTCTCTATCTTAAATATCCTAAATTAAAACACTCATTACATGATACTTGTTAATTAATAAGCACAGAAAAACCTAGAAGATACCACCTTAAATAAGCCAAGAAGTTAACCTCACTGCTTATGAGACATGCTATCTGCCCGTACCTGCTGATGGCCCCAAGATCACTTCTGAAGCTCTTGCCAAGAATGTACCACCCCAGTCTGATCATGAGAAAACATCAGACAAATCCAGTAGAAGTACATTATACACATAACTGGCCTGAACTCTTCAAATGTGTCAAGATCACTAAAGGAAAAGATAAACTGAACAACTATCACAGAGGGTCATGGAGACACCATAACTAGATTAAGATGGTAGCCTGGATTGGATCCTGAACTGAAAAAAAGACATTAGTGAGACAATTTGCCAAATATGAATAAGGCTTCCAATTATTTAT
The DNA here is from genome assembly GCF_053883595.1 of Heterocephalus glaber. NCBI lineage: Eukaryota > Metazoa > Chordata > Mammalia > Rodentia > Bathyergidae > Heterocephalus > Heterocephalus glaber. Next base: position 17,253,924 of record NW_028258315.1, read on the forward strand.
ATTATATAAATGTAAATTTTATTATCTTAATAATTTTGGTTATATAAGGCGTTATCTTCAGAAATTGGGAGAATGGCATTTGGGAGCACTCTGTGAATTTTCCAACTTTTTGTAAATCTAAAATTATTCTGAAATAAAAAGTTAAACAGGAATGTTCTAGGGTGACTTGGGATGATTTGGAATTTCTCTGTTGGCAGAAAGAGGATAACGTATACTGCGTAATACCTCTTTATAATCTCATTTATTATTCTCTAGGATTGTTAGTCTAGCAGTCTGACAATTTCAGTATACTTGTGAGTATCATAAAAAATTGGTTATACCCCTTTTACCTGCTCCCTATTGAGTCTTCTATTAGTCATCCTAGCACAGTTATTTCAGTGTTATCATTGTAGAAGTCGAGGCCTTGAGCAATAGTGACTTACCTCTTATTGGCAGTGGAACCAGGAATTTAATACTTGCATCATTTGCTATTACTTTTTACAAACAGATCCAGCTAACCTGCTTTAATCTAGAGCCAGAAGTATGATAGAAGTATTTCTGAAAATGAGTCCTAATATACAAAATCTAACAGATGACAAGATCAAGGAGTAGATCCTTTCTAAATCTTGCGTGCATGAACTGCCTTCCAAGTGATTTCATTCCCTTGGGCACAGCTTCTGAGTCTCCTTCCACATAGCCCAGGCATCCAGCCCAGCACTTTGCCCAAGCAGACAGATGATGAGTGGATGGAGAAGAAGCAAGGTCTAAAGAGCAGGCCTGGAGAAGAGACGGGTATGCTCTGCATGTCATCTTTATTCCAAAAGGACCAACTAGAATGAGCAGTGAGGGAATTAACCTTTTATGATTACAAATGTCAACGGAAAAATTGATCTATCTTTTTAAGGCCTAATTGCACATAAACTTTTGACCTGGGAAATAATAAGTAGGAGATTCAATGTAGAGTAAGACACAGAAAAAAATTAAGAGACCCATGACTTCCTTGTTGGCAGAAATGGATACTGTAGTGTAATTTATCTTTTTAATTTGAAGTAAACATCCACTGCTATCATTGATGACTTTGTAATCACAGTAATTGCTGTCATTTTTCTTATTAGCATTTTTTTCTATATTTGAAACGTCTTTTCTCCTATTTGCCTTAGGTTAACTGTTATGCAAGTTGCTGATTCACTAATCAGAAGTTTTAGGTGATCTGGATAGATTTGAAAATTATTTGCATGAGTCCACCAACTATTTTAGATGGGATACAGGATTGTCCCATAGAATCAATGACTTCAAATAGCTTGGGGGGCTGGTTAAAAATAGATTCACGGAGTATCACTGAGTATCCGGGGCCTAGCATAGGTCAGCTTGATCCAAAAGTAGAAATAGTATTAGGTTATTGTCCTTCATACACAATGACCTGTGGCAGTCAGGAAATATACTCTGATTCCTTTATGCACCTATCATGTCATTTGCCTGTACCTTCTGTCTCCAATTTAGAATTTTATTTGCGATACCTTTAACTTTTAAGAAAGAGTTTTGGGTGGTATTATAGCAAACAAACAAAACTGGCTTTCAATACAATAAAAGTCCAGTCAGACTTTTAAAAAGAAGCATGGCTCCACCACTCCCAGGGCAGAGGAGGTGAAACAATCCCAGCACCCAGGAGGAGACTCCCTGGCTGCCATTCCACTGCTTCCACAGCAAAGGAGGTGAGCCACATGGGCACCAGCAGCACCCCCCCGCCATGGAAATGAGAAGACACATAAACAAGCCTCAAAAACAGACTTCCAGATCACCTACAGCAACCCCAAAGGGAAACAAGATGGAACAATCTGATACTCAACCACCTGGACTCTGAACTGACAACAAAAGAGGATCCAGAAAAAATGAAATCAGCAATAATTTCCCAGATAACAGCAGAGATTGTGCCCATAGTGCAAGACATGATTAATAAATCTAGAGAGGACACAGATAAAAAAAATAGAGGAGCTGAGGAACATGATGGAATCCCAACGTAGGAAACAAATGGAATCCATAAAACAGATGCAAACAGATTTCCAAGAGATTAAAAACTCCATCGAAAGTCTGTGCAGCAGAATGAACCAATGTGAGGATAGAATTTCACATATAGAAGATAAGATTGCAGTTAAGTGACCAGGAAAAGAAAAATTGCTTTAAAATTGTAACAGAACACAAGAAATCAATCCAGCAGCTGCTAGACAATGCAAAGAAGAATAACATGAGACTGATTAGAGTCAATGAAGAAAGAGGAGAGAGTACAGATGACATAAAAAAACTGTTCACAGAAGTGATGGCAGAAAACTTCCCAAGGAGGGGAAAGGAACTTCACATATAGATAAATAAGGCATATAGGACTCCAGCTAGCCTTGATCAAAAAAAAAAAATCTACACATAGGGATGTAATAGTTAGGATTCCAGAAATCCAAGAGAAGAACAAAATTCTACAGGCAGTGAGAGAAAAGAAACAAATCACATACAAAGGAAAGCCCATCAGAATCACAGCAGACTTCTCAGTGCAAACCCTCAAGGTAATGTATTTCAAGCCCTGAAGGAAAACAACCTCCAACCCAGATTGATGTACCCTACAAAACTATCTTTCAAAATTGATGGAGAAATAAGATACTTTCATGATAAAGAGCACCTCAGGAACTTCATGAATACCAAACCGGCACTCCAAAAAATTTTAGACAATACCATAGCAAAAGACAATGAGGATCACAACTCCAGGAAATCCAGCAGAATGAATCCATTGGGTGTGACAAATTAAATGCATGGGGGAGAATCCAACAAAAAGAAAAAGTCATGACAAGGCTTTTAAAACTTTTAACTTCATCTCCCTAATGAGTGTATAATTCAGGCTTGTTACTGTACTGATTAGTATTTTTCTGATTGTAGAGTTGCACACCTTTCCTTGTGCTATACTGGCTATCATCTTCTTATGTCTACTTTTTAATTGGGTTGTCTATTAATGAGCTGTAAGAGTTCTTTATATATTCTGGTCATAGGTTTTATGCATTGTAAATACGGTCTGTTTAAGGACTACTTTTCATTTTAATGATGTCATTTAAAATTCTAAATTTTGATGGAATCTCATTTATCAATTTTTTTCTTTTATATATCATGTTTTTTATATCCTAGGTAGTTCTTGCCTACCCTGAATTCATAAACATTTTCTTATAATTTCTTCTTAAAGTTTTCATATTTAGGTTCATAGATCCCTTCACGTTATTTTCATTTATGGAAATAAATGGTTGCGGTTAATTTTTTATATACGGATAGCAGGTGTTCTAGTGCCGTTTGCTGAAAACACTGTCTCTTCCTGGGCTCTTGAATTGAGTTTATATTCTATAAAATGCTAATGTTAAATAATCTTTCAAAACTCAGTGGACCATATATGTGTGGTTCTATTTCTAGGTTCTCTGTTTTATTCAAATGATCTATATGTCTTTCCTTATGCCAACACTGCCTTGATTACTGTAGCTTTAGAAGAATTCTTAAAATTAGGTACTAAACAACTTCCAACACTGTTTTTGTTTTTGCTTTAACTTTTCTAGGTGCTTTGTACTCCTACATAACTTTTAAATTTCAATATCCAGTTCTTCATTTATAGCAAGTATACACAGACCTGAATTTTTATATCTACCTTGTGTTTTCTAATCCTGCTAAATTCAAATACAAGTTCTAGGGGCTCCTACAGATTTCTTAGTATTTTCTCTGTAGATGATCATTTCATCTACATATAAAGATTTTGCTTCTACCTTGGCAGTCCTATCTTAATTGTTTCATTTTATTGACAGACTATTTTGGTTGGGCCTGGGTTTCAAAGTTTAATGGACAGATAAAGAGTAAGCATATCTGCCCTTACTCCCCACCTTAAGGAGAAAGCACTGCATCTTCTCCATTCATATAAGGCGTTCTCACTGGAAGAAGGGAGTACATGTCTTTAATCTGTTGAGAAGGTTCTTTTCTACTTCTAGTCTCCTGATAGCTTTTACCATGAACAGCTGTAGAATTTGGTCCAATACTTTTTCTCCAACTAGTGATAGGATCATATGGCTTTTTCCTTTTCTCTGTTAAAATAATGACTTTTGGGGGTGGATCTTCCAATGCTGAACCAACACTGCCATCCCTCTAACAAAACCACTTTCTACATCCTGCCAGGTCTGAGTTCTAATAGTTTGTTTGGTTAAACAAATTTCTATCTATGTTCATACTTTTTTCTTCTATTATCTTTATCCAGTTTTAGGAGTAGCACAATGTTGAGTTCCTAAAATGAGGGGAGAAGTGTTCCTTTTTTTCTCTGCTTTAAATGTTTGATATAATTCTTCAGTTAAAATGTATATGAGCCTGTTGTTGTCATATCGGTAGGTTTTCAAGCTAGGAATATACTTTCTCTAATAGGTGCTATTCAAATTTTGTATTTCCTCCAGAGTTAGTTTTATTAATTTGTCTTCCAAGGTACTTCTTAGAAGTTGTCAAATTTATTGCAAAACAGATTTTTGTGATATGCTTTCTATATCCTTTTAAATTCTGTAAAATCTGTGATGATGTCTCCTTGGTCTTAGTATTTTAATTTTAAAAATGTATAATTGATATTGTGTAATAGGAAATAAAGGTCTAAAGGAGCAAGGGAAGTGGGAAGGGTTGGGGAAAGGAAAGAAGGGAAACAAAAAACTATGACAAAAGAAAAAAATGGAAACAAGGTCTTTGCAAATAGGGAAGGGTGGAGGGGGTGAAGGGAGGGCAAGGGAAGGGGAAAAAAATAAGAACCAAGATACTCATGTAATGGTACAAGATCCCAGTGATGAATGTAACTGCATTTTATACCTAAAATAAACTGAATGGGAAAAAAAAATTTAGAACTTTAAATGACATCATTAAAATGAAAAGTAGTCCTTAAACAGACCATATTTACAATGCATAAAACCTATGACTAGAATATATAAAGAACTCTTACAGCTCATTAATAGACAACCCAATTAAAAAGTAGACATAAGAAGATGATAAATAGCCAGTTCAGCACAAGGAAAGGTGTGCAACACTAGACTCAGGAAAATACTAATCAGTACAGTAACAAGATTGAATTATACACTCATTAGGGAGATGAAGTTAAAAGTTTTAAAAGCCTTGTCATGACTTTCTCTTTTTGTTGGATTTTTCCCCTTTGCATTTAATTTGTCACGCCCAATGGATTCTTTCTGCTGGGGTTCCTGGAGTTGTGATCCTCATTGTCTTTTCCTAGGATATTGTCTAAAATTTGGAGTGCCGGTTTGGTATTCATGAAGTTCCTGAGGTGCTCTTTATCATGAAAGTATCTTATTTCTCCATCAATTTTGAAAGATAGTTTTGTAGGGTACATCAATCTGGGTTGGAGGTTGTTTTCCTTCAGGGCTTGAAATACATTACCTTGAGGGTTTGCACTGAGAAGTCTGCTGTGATTCTGATGGGCTTTCCTTTGTATGTGATTTGTTTCTTTTCTCTCACTGCTTGTAGAATTTTGTTCTTCTCTTGGATTTCTGGAATCCTAACTATTACATCCCTATGTGTAGATTTTTTTTTTGATCAAGGCTAGTTGGAGTCCTATATGCCTTACTTATCTGTATGTGAAGTTCCTTTCCCCTCCTTGGGAAGTTTTCTGCCATCACTTCTGTGAACAGTTTTTTTATGTCATCTGTACTCTCTCCTCTTTCTTCATTGACTCTAATCAGTCTCATGTTATTCTTCTTTGCATTGTCTAGCAGCTGCTGGATTGATTTCTTGTGTTCTGTTACAATTTTAAAGCAATTTTTCTTTTCCTGGTCACTTAACTGCAATCTTATCTTCTATATGTGAAATTCTATCCTCACATTGGTTCATTCTGCTGCACAGACTTTCGATGGAGTTTTTAATCTCTTGGAAATCTGTTTGCATCTGTTTTATGGATTCCATTTGTTTCCTACGTTGGGATTCCATCATGTTCCTCAGCTCCTCTATTTTTTTAAATCTGTGTCCTCTCTAGATTTATTAATCATGTCTTGCACTATGGGCACAATCTCTGCTGTTATCTGGGAAATTATTGCTGATTTCATTTTTTCTGGATCCTCTTTTGTTGTCAGTTCAGAGAGTCCACGTGGTTGAGTTTCAGATTGTTCCATCTTGTTTCCCTTTGGGGTTGCTGTAGGTGATCTGGAAGTCTGTTTTTGAGGCTTGTTTATGTGTCTTCTCATTTTCATGGTGGGGGGGGGTTGCTTCTGGCTCTTGCACGGCTTACCTTCTCTGTCCTAGGAGCATGGGATGGTGGTGAGGGAGCTTCCTTCCGGGTGCTGGGACTGGCTCACCTTCTCTGCCCTTCTCTGCCTTAGGAGTGTGGGATGGCGGCGTAAGTTCTAAATTTTTATGGAATCTCATTTATCAATTTTTTTCATTTTATACAAAATGTGTTTTGTATCCTAGAAAGTTCTTGCCTACCCTAAATTCATAAACATTTTCCCTTATAATTTCTTCTTAAATTTTTATATTTTTAGTCTCATATTTAGGTTCATAGATCTTTTCAAGTTATTTTTATGTATGGAAATAAAGGGTTGAGGTTAATTTTTTATATATAGATACCAGGTGTTCTATTGCCATTTGCTGAAAACACTACCTTTTCCTCTGCTCTTGAATTGAGTTTATATTCTATAAAATGTTAATGTTAAATAATCTTTCAAAACTCAGTGGACCATATATGTGTGGTTCTATTTCTAGATTCTCTGTTTTATTCCAATGATCTATATATCTTTCCTTATGCCAACACTGCCTTGATTACTGTAGCTTTAGAAAAAGTCTTAAAATTAGGTACTAAACGTCTTCCAACACTTTTTTTTTTAACTTTTCTAGGTGCTTTGTACTCCTACATAACTTTTAAATTTCAATATCCAGTTCTTCATTTATAGCAAGTATACATAGACCTGATTTTTTATATCTATCTTGTGTTTTCTAATCCTGCTAAATTCAAATACAAGTTCTAGGGGCTCCTACAGATTTCTTAGTATTTTCTCTGTAGATGATCATTTCATCTACATATAAAGATTTTGCTTCTGCCTTGCCAGTCCAATCCTAATTGTTTCATTTTATTGCCAGACTGTTTCAGTTTAGGCCTATGATTCAAAGTTTAATGGCAGATGAAGAGTAGGCATATCTGCCCTTGTTCCCCACCTTAGGGAGAAAGCATTGTATCTTCTCCATTCATATAAGGCGTTTTTGCTGCAAGCATGGGGTACATGTCTTTGATTTGTTGAGCAGGTTCTGTTCTACTTCTAGTCTCCTGATAGCTTTTACCATGAACAGCTGTAGAATTTAGTCCAATACTTTTTCTCCAACTAGTGACAGGATCATATGGCTTTTTTCTTTCCTCTGTTAAAATGATGACTTTTGGGGGTGGATCTTCCAATGCTGAACCAACACTGCCATCCCTCTAACAAAACCACTTTCTACATACTGCCAGATCTGACTTCTAATAGTTTGTTTTGTTCAACAAATTTCTATCTAAGTTCATAATTTTTTTCTTCTATTATCTTCATCCAGTTTCAGTATTAGCACAATGTTGATTTCCTAAAATGTGGGAAGTGTTCCTTCTTTTTTCTGGTTTAAATGTTTGATATAATTCATCAGTTAAAATGTATGTGAGCCTGTTGTTTTCATATTGGTAGGTTTTCAAGCTAGGAATATACTTTCTTTTATAGGTGCTATTCAAATTTTATATTTTCTCCAGAGTCAGTTTCATCAATTTGTCTTCCAAGGAACTTAGAAGTTGTCAAATTTATTTCCAAACAGATCTTTGTAATATGCTTTCTATATCCTTTTAAATTCTGTAAAATCTGTAGTAATGTCTCCTAGATCTTGTTATTGCAATTTTAAAAATGTATAATTGATACTGTGTAATAGGAAGAAAAGATCTAAAGGAGCAGGGGAAGTGGCAAGTGTAGTGGAAAGGAAAGAAGGGAAAAGAAAAATACGAGAAAAGAAAAAAACAGAAACAAAATCTTTTCTTTTTTTTTTTGGTACCAGGATTGAACTTGGGACCTTGTACTTGCGAGTCAGGCAGTGGCACCACTGAGCTAAATCCCCATCCCTGGAAACAAAGTCTTTGCAAATAGGGAAATGTGGAGGGGATGAAGGGAGGACAGGGGAAGGGGAAAGAAAATAAGAACCAAGATACTCATGTAAAGGTACAAGATCCCAATGATGAATGTAACTGTATTTTATACCTGAAATGTACCAATAAACTTAATGGGGAGAAAAAAAAAGAAGCATGGCAAAATACACATAGCATGAGGCTAACCCTTAATTTTTGGCAAAGATTGCTAAGGAGTTTTACTCAAGGTACTGGATGGAAATGCACTATCTTCTTTCTTATTGGAGAAAGAAAATTTTGAAAAATTTTTATAATGAAGTTGAAGTTTTTTAACCACACTTGGAATGAAGAAGATTCACTTGCTTTTCTTATGGTCCTTCATACATTTTAGCTAACTTAGTTTGATTCATTTGCACAATAAATAAATTGAGATTATTTTGTGAGGGGGATATATTTTTTTAAATTATATTTTTCATGCATTTAAAAATGTATTATATTTGTTAAAATACAATTTTATTTAATCATAATGTTGGTTTGGTTTCCTCAATTCAGACTTCCTTTTGTTTCTTGAAAAATCTTTTATCTAGAAGTATTTTATTCCAAAAATCTTTTTTGTTTATATATTACATATGTACATATATATTATATATTACATATGTGTGTATGATATATATTACATATAATAGTTTAGAATTGAAATTTTCAAGGCTAAAACTATGTCTTGTGTTAACCTTTTTTTAAAATTTTTAAAATTTTTTAATTTTTAATTTTTTGGTACCGGGGATGGAACTCAGGACCTTGCGTTTGCAAGGCAGGTGGTGGAACCACTGAGCTAAATCCCCGGCCCTTGTGTTAACCTTTTTAATGTCTGGAAGGCTAATGTCAAATCTATTTATTTTCTCAGTTATAAATCCTTTAAGCAATGTCAACGCACTTATATCTTGATGTCAATGGAATTAATATTTTTAGAATACCAGTGGAAGATCAGTTAGCTTTTCCTGCATCTGACCTTGAAATATAATTTAGAATGATTAATCTAAAATGTCACTCAAGTATGAATTAGTTTTGTTTACTCGTAAACCTTTGGTTCATTTTACCATGTAAAATGGAATAATGAGAGTCTAGCCATTGGAAATGTCTTAGACTTTTCTTTTTTGTCAGGGTCTCAAAATGTCAATGTGTGATAGCTGAGACCTCCATGAGGTGATTTGTCAGAAGATATTTTATATTGTTTAGAAGTTACTATTTTCTAAGTAAGAAATGAAATTTTCATGATTCCCAAGGCACTGTCTACTTGACTTTAGCTTTTAAGGGTCCAAAGCTAGAACTATGGTCTTTAAATTTTTTAATGAATATAGGAAGAAAAAAAAGAGCATCTTTCATGTATGTACACAACTTGGGATATCTAAATAATAAAATTTGGTTATCTGGTTTTGGTAGCTGCTGCTCAAGGAATGGAAGGCAATCAGAATTAAGAATGGGAAAGGTTTGAGAATTGTTGCAATGGACAGTGTACAGTCTAAGAAGTTTACAAATGACTGGTAGAAGGGAAATATAATTAGCAAAGCCAGAGAGAGAAATCATAAAGGGCTGGTAACTCAGGGCCTTGTGATGACTGAAATCTCATCTCTCTAATATCTCTGGTTTCAGATTGCCTGTTTGGTACCAGTGGATCAGTTTCAGCTTTATCAGCGGTTAAAATTTGAGCGAGGTATGCATTCTTCTTTTTATCTTGGTGGTGGATGTGGTTTTACATATGTCATCTTTATGCTAACCGGCATGGAGGATTAAGGCAGCTGTGGGCTGTTGGCAAGGCTGCAAGGTGACTCCGAAGGGAAAAACTGTAATTGCAACATAAAAGTTCAACTCTTGGCCACCGTCAGGGGAAAAAAAATGCAGACTAGAAGGAAATAGAACTTTCCTCATGTTGGTTGCTTTGTGTTTTTAATTTAGCTTATGTGAAAAAGGTACTGCAAAAGTTAAATGGTTTCATTACCATAATAGAAAAGAAAATAACTCTTAAAATGGATTTTATCACTAGTTTTCCCACTGTTAAAGATCATTCAAAACGTTAACCATCCCAAACATTTTTAGTGGTCCTTATAACATTCACTAATTATTCTTTGATGCTATTTTTGTCATCATAGTGATGGCTGAGTTTGTCTGTGTTATCATTCTAATGTGATTTACAATGTTTTGGTCTAATTTGCTTTGGGACTTTCGGTTTGGGGTAGCTTTTCTACTTATACTCACTACTTATCTGTAAGAATTATGTATTTATTTTTTTTACTCTTTTGGCATCTGCTAGGTATTTTTTTTAAAGGAGCCTATTCCCTTTTGCCAAACCCTAAAATAGTCTATTACTAAATGGTGTATTTTTTGTATCTGCGAAGTTAGAAAAAAATTGTTTCTCTCAGCACTCATAGGACTGATATAAGTCTCACTGAGCATGTAAAATCCCTAATCTAGCATGAGCATACAGTTTTCTGATTGCTAACTTTTTAATCTCAATGAAGTCCAGAGATGAGGGAAATAAACATTTATCATGTACAGTAGGTTTAGTAAGCATAATTGCCTTTATCTCACTTAATTTTTGGAACTCCTCTGATAGAAATTTTTTTTCAGAAAAAAGAGAAAAAAACGTGATAAAGAGTATTGAGAGGGGCATCAAAGAAATGCTTGCAAAAAAAAATCACTGGAAAACATTTGCTACCTTGGTTTAAGACTTGGCTCAGTCTTATGGACTAAGAAGACTAATGTTTATTCTTTAGCAAATCAACAGCAGATGCACCTCTCATGGATAGATCAGTTAAACTCATAAGGTAGACTCATTCAGCTGAACTTCCAAAAAGATATTGAACTTTGAATTTAAAATTTTTTATTCCTACAGATAAATGAGAGGTACTTTTTTTTTGGTACTGGGGATTGAACTTGGGACCTTGCATTTGTGAGGCAGGTGGCAGAACCACTGAGATAAATCCCCAGCAGGTACATTTTTACTCTAAAGATCTAGATGAGAAGCCAGGAAATAGAATATTGTTGAACATGGAATCAGAACCATGAGAGTCAGATGAATTGTGGGCTTATAGGATGAAAAGATAGCTTGATGCATCTGTCCTGTGTGAATTCTTGAGAAATTAATGATGAGGGTTGTTTATATTGGCCCTTCATAATCCATCCACATGGGCTGATTGGATTGAGCACTATAGCCCTGCCCATATATATATATATATATATTTTTTTTTGCTTAAATTCTTTTATTGGTACATTTTATGTATACAATACATTTTCATTTATCGTTGGGTGCTTGTACCTGTACATGATATATCTTGGTTCTTATTTTTTCCCCATTACCTGTACACCCTTCACCCTCTCCACCCTTCCCTATTTACATAGACTTTGTTTCCATTTTTTTCTTTTCTTATAATTTTTCCTTTCCCTTCTTTCCTTTCCCCTTCCCCTCCCACTTCCCTTACCCCTTTGGACCTTTTCTTCCTATTTCAAATTATCAATTATTTGTTTTAATCCATATATTTATTTATTGCATATGATAGATGAAGATATGGACCTTTGCTCTGCCATTCACCATTCTCTCATTTTATCCAATATCCTCCTTTATAAAAATCAATTAAAATTGAAACACAGATACTCCAAATCTTTGCTCTGTGGATGACTGTGTCTTACAGCAAGTCACAGGATTTCAGGATTCCATCATGAAGAGCATCTAAAGAGTTGGGTTGGATTCTCAGGCTGCTCCTTAATTGCTGGGACGTGATCTATCAACTTCATAAGACTTACTAGCAACCACTGCTCAATTTGTTTATAGTGTTTCTCCCCTCTCTCATGACCACTACCTCCTCCCCAACAATTTCACTGCCCATTATGTCTTATTCTTAATTGTTTACATTTTAGGGGGCTATTTATTCACTCAAATGCCGTTTGGTAATTGACAACTTCTAATACTATTAGGAATTAAAACTTACTGTGGGATGGTTCTCATTGATAAACATAAAATTTTGGTTGATTTTTAAAAGAGTGGCTAATGGTCCTAGAAAAACAATGACAATTCAAATTCAAAGCTAGTACAAGGAAAGAAATTATAAATATCAGAGCAGAAATTAATGAAATCGAGACTCAAAAAACAATAGAATCAATGTGTTGAAGAACTGGTCTTTTGAAAAAAACAACAAAGTAGAGAGATCCAATAGCCAGTCTTAACCCCCAAAACAAAAGAAAAGACCTGAATATGTGCAATTAGAAATGAAAAAGGCAAAGTCACAATGGACACCTCCAAAATCCAGAAGATTATTATTAACTACTTTGAGAACTGGTACTCTAATAAATTAGAAAATTCAGAAGAAATGGATAGATTGTTAGCTAGATATGAACTATAAAAACTGAATCAAGAAGATATAAAAACTCAAAACAATCCAATAACAGGAAATGAAATTGAAGAAGTAATTAAAAAAAAACCTCTACCAACTAAGAAAAGTCCAGATTCTGATGGATTCAGTGCCAAATTCTAGAAGAACTTTATGGAAGATCTAATGTTAATACCCCTCAGATTCTTTAATGAAATTGGAAGGGAAGGATTACTCCCAAAGTCATTCCTGGAAGACAGCATTACCCTGATTTCAAAACCAGAAAACGACCCAATCAAAAGAGAAAGCACGGGCCAATGTCTTTAATGAATGTAGATGCAAAAATCCTCAACAAGATACTGGCAAACAGAATGCAAAAAATAATAAAAAAGATCAGAAAGAATCATACCACTGCGATATATGTGCACCCATGTTTATAGTGGCACAGTTTGTAATAGCTAAAGCTTGGAAACAGCCCAAGTGCCCATCAACTGGAGCCTGGTTAAAGAAGATGTGTTGTTTTTTTAAAAAAATAAAATGGAGTACTACTCAGCCATAAACAATGAGAAACTAGAGACATTTATAGCTAAATGGATGCACATTGAGGCGATACTTTTAAGTGAAATAAATGGGCCACACATGTGTAAATACCGAATAGTTTCTCTGGTGTGAGAAACTGAAAGGGTAAATAAGGATCCAAATGTATAATAGATAATGTGAAATAGGAAGAAAAGGTGGAAAGGGGAACGGAAAGTGGGAGGGGTAGGGGAAAGAAAAGAGGGGAATGGAATTAATACGAGAAAATGAAAAAATGTAAACAAAGTCTTTGTAAATAGGGAGGGGTGGAGAGGATAAAGGGAGGGCAGGGGAATGAGGAAAAAAAAAAAGAACCAAGATACATTATGTAAAGGTACAAGTTCCCAATGGTGAATGTAACTGTATTTATACCTAAAACGTACCAATAAACTTAATGGAAGAAAAAAAAATAAATAGAAAAGATCATACATCATGACCAAGTAGGCTTCATCCCAGGGATCCAGGGATGGTTCAACATACACAAATCAATAAATGTAACCCATCACATAAAGAAAAACAAGGACAAAAATCACTTGATCAACTCAATAGATGCAGAAAAAGCCTTTCACAAAATTCAGCATCCACTCACAACTTTAAAAACCTGAAGAAAATAGATATACCAGGACCATATCTAAATCTGATAAAAGCCATCTATGACAGTCATGCTGCCAATGTCATATTAAATTGGGGAAAACTGAAAGATGTCCCTTTAAAATCAGGAACAAGTCAAGGATGTCCACTATCACCCTCCTGTTCAATATAGTTCTCAAAACGTCAGCCAGAGCATTTAGGCAAGAGAAAGAAATAAAAGAGATATGTATAGGAAGGGAAGAAGTCAGATTATCATTATTTACATAGATCCGTTACACAGAAGATCCAAAAATAACACCAAAAGACTCATAGAATTAATAATCCAATTTAGTAGCATAGCTGGATACAAAATCAACACACAAAAATCAACAGCATTCCTGTATGCCAACAATAAATTCACTAAGAAAGAATTTAGGAAGTCAATAATATTCACAATAGCATCAATAAAAAATAAATATTTAGGAATTAATATAACCAAGGAAATGAAAGGTCAAATAGTTTTATTTATACAGAAGATCTATTTTTTCCCATTAGAAGTTCTAGTCAGGTGCCCTACTTACTCTAGGTCCCATGCTTTGACAATTGAGTTTGTTCTTTTTTAGAGATGAAGAAGAAATGGAAGCTTGGACAGGCTGAGATTTACCTAGCATCACACAAACTAAACCTTTCATCTATAAAAGTTTTGAAATTATATAATTTTTACTGTGTTAAAATATATAACATAAAAGTTGCCATCTCAATCCTTTTTAAGTGTTCAGTTCAGTGACACTAATTGGATTCATACAGGTGTGCCACTGGTACCCCTCTGCTTCTAAAACCATTTCATTGCCTCAACAGAAACTGTAGTCATCAGGCAGTAACTTCCCACTTTTACTTTCCTTAGTCCTGGCAATCTGTGATCCACCTTCTGCCTCTGAATTTACCTATTCTAGATATTTCATGTAAGTGGAATCACGGTATTTGTTCCTTTGTATTTATCCTTATTTTACTTAATACATTGTTTACAAGACTTCATTCATTTTTATGGCTGAACAATGTTCTATTGTTTTTTCACACTGCATTTTGTTTATCCTTTCATCCATTGATGGAAAGTTGAATTATTTTCACCTTTTGACTGTTGTGAATCATGCTGCTATGAAAATTGGTGTATAAGTATCTGTTCAAGTTCTTGCCTTTAATTCTTTTGGGTATTACCTACGAGTGGAATTGCTGAGTCATTTGGAAGTTCTGTTTAGTTTTTGAGGAACTGCCAAAATGTAAAACCCTATAATTTAGATATATTTAATTAGACATTTTACTATTGTAAAGTATTGAAGTATAATGTTAAATTTGGTAACCATTTGGTTCAATCCCTGATTTTATAAAAAAAAGAAACTGAGGCTCAGAAACCTTTTGATCTTTGATAATCCTGGAAGGCAATTTGTAATCATGTTATCATTCATTATCATCCATTATAAATAATAATTATTATAAAATAGAAATTCTTAAGTTAACAAAGTACTACATAATGGAATTTACTTGATTGAGATAATCTATCCATACTGTATACTTCATTTTTACATAATAGACTTCCAGTCTACCTCAAACTCAAGACCTTTACCAGCTGTGTGATTTTGAAGTCTATGTCATGAAAATATCTTATACAAACTGTTTATAAGGGGATCTTTGAATGTATTACATACTCACTGATATCGTTAATGTGTTACAGTCCCATTGCTGGGCTGGGAGACAGAATTGTAGATACTATTGTTGCTCTGAAGAAATGTAGAATCAGTTAAAGTCCCGTTTCTTTGTTATAAAAATAATTCTTAGCCAGGTGTTTTGGCTCACACCTGTAATCCCAGGACTCTGGGAGGATGAGTCAGAAGGATCACAAGTTCTAGCCCAGACTAGGTAACTTAGTAATTTAATGAGACCCTGTCTCAAAAATAAAAAACGAAAAGGCTGGGATGCAGTTCAGTGTGGGTTCAATCTTCAGTATGGCAAAAAAAAAAAAAAAGGAAACTTAGTTTCCTACCAAGTCTTTTCTTCAGCCTTTAGTCTCTTGTTCCATGTGTGCAGTGTCCTCTGCTTTATGTTATATATTTGATTAGTTTGCCTTCTATGTCTGTCTTTAAGTCTTTTTGGTAAAAATGTACTTTGAACAGGGTCAGGAAGAAACATCTCTGCTTATATAAAGCAGAGAAACACCGTTAGTCATTGGTTGGTTGTTCTATTCACTTTCTACCCTTCTGCAACTTTTCCACTGGCCACTACCATGTTTGTGGATTTCCCTTTCTGTGTCAGTCTTCCAATATTAACAAAGAAAAGGGAATACTACGTTTGGTGTATGTTAGCAATGACTGCTTTTCCTCTTCTGGTTCTCAAAGTACACATCTGATGATTAATACTAGACTTTGGCTCATCTCTTTTTTCTAGAAAGTACTTTTTATATTTTGCAAAAGGGAAAGGAACCTAGAGATGGAAGGAGGAAGGAGGGAAAGGGATGAAAAAAAGAATTAAGATGTGTTATGTACATGTACCGACTTCCTGTGATGAATGTGATCATATGTACTAAAACATGTACTAATAAAAATGTTAAAATATGTAAAAAATTTAAGAAAATCAAAAGTCTTTTAAAAATTGGATTAAGAGTATCTATCACAATTTCTCTTTCTCTCTCTCTCTCGAGATAGGGTCTCCCTCTGTAGTTCAGACTGGCCTTGAACTCACTATGTAGCCCAGGCTGGCCTCGAACTTGTGACAATCCTCCTGCCTCAGCTTCTCAAATGCTGGGATTACAGGCATGCGCCACCACACTTGGCCCCATCACAACTTCTTAAACACAGGGTTTTTGACACCCTGTTTTACTTTATATAACTGCAAGATGCATCAGTTCCTTGATAAGTTAATGTGTCTGTTCTTGGGTATTTGTTATCATATAGTGGTTAGGGGCTCTTACAAATGGAATGTCATATTGTTCTCCTTCTTAAGAAATGAAGTAAAATAGGAATGTGCTTTCCTTGTTGTATATTAATCCCACTGTATGCACTTATGCTTTCACTTTGTGCTTATTTAGGTACTGAGCCCTCTTGCCATGTGCAGCTCTAGATGTATTCTCTCTCTCTCTCTCTCTCTCTCTCTCTCTCTCTCTCTCTCTCTCTCTTTCTGAGGTAGGGTCTCACTATGTTGCCTAGGCTGGTTTTGAATTACTGGGTTTAAGCGATCCTCCTGCCTCAGCCTTCTAGTAGCTATGACTGTGCTTTGCTGGTTGCATCATTTTTGAAAGCCCATTTGTTCTCTGTGTTCTGCACAAGACTACATTTTGAGTCTTTGTGTTTATAATATTGCTCTTCAAGTTTCATCATATTGTTTTATTTGTCCTTGTTCCTACCCCATCTTTTGTATCTGATCATTATGGTTTTATCTCATCAGAGCTCCATATGTAGTTATTTGACTTCTTTTTCCCTCTTTTTAAAACTATGATAATGACTTTATCAGCTACCCATTTCATTTTTTCACATCTCCCATCTCTCTTTAGTCATCTTTCTTTTCACATTCTGATCACAAGCCCATTCCTTTCATGTGATGTGTGTGTGTGTTTAATCCTACATGTCTGTTGTTTTGTGATAAATGAGTGACTGAGTCCACAGTTTCCTTCCTAAACCATTCTGTGCTGTTGGATGATAACACTTTCTCCTCAGCTTCATGCCTCCTCTACTTTACCAGCCAGTTCCTTCTTGTTGATCAGGTTTAAATCTAAAACAGCATCCTCTCCTTGTTTCACCTAAAGTATTTTCCAGATAAGACTTATACTCACCAGCAGGTAGGATGAGATCTCCAAAGTGGACCTGAATCAGAGGGATAGTGTAAAGTGTTTGCTTCTTCTTGTGTGGACCTCCATGTCCTTGTCTTCTGGATGAGGATAGTGATTATCCCTGGGTTGTGGAGAACAAGTGAGTTAATATAATGTGTCAGTCACAGCATACATTCAGTAAGTTAGTAGTGCCATTAAGGTTGTTACTATTATTCATCACTACTGCCACCAAATCTTACCTTCTTTCAAATTACCTAAAGTGAACTAAAAAGAGCATCTTCCTGAATCCACATCATACCTTGGACTGAGGATGTAGCACAATAACATTACTTCTCTTTCCTTTTCAACTTAGTCTACATCTTTTTTCAGCACGTTCCCTTCCTTAGTGTCCCACACTCTAGACAGTTTTATTGGAGCTTGATGGTCAGTCCTGATTCCTTAAAGCAAGCATTGCATTCGTCCCCTTTAATACAGCTTACATTCTGTCTAAGCACGAATCCTCCCTTCTCTAACCCTCTCCGAGGAAGTCATGACTTTCTGAGATAGGGACATCCAATGCTGTCCCTTTAAAGAGAACAGATTCCCACAGTGATAATAGAAATTAAAATTTCTTTAATAATACAATATTTTGCACAGAGAGTGGTATTCTGGGAGTTTAAAAAAAAGCATGCTTTCATTATGTACTCGTGCACTAAACCTGAATTTTGCAAACTCCTAATTTCTGTGTATCTTAATATAACAGTATAACAAGAGTAACTTCAAAGGTTGTTTCCAGGTTTGTTGATCTGTGCTTCTCTTCAAATATCTGGACTGCAATCCCTCTGATGGTGGCCACCTCTGTTTGGGTCTATTTACTGTAGCAGATGTTAATTCTGATTAGTTTAGTTTAATTGCATTTTAACTATCTGCAGAAGACCTTTGTTCTTTGAGATAATCAGAAAGCAAATTAACTTTGGCATAATTAAAAATGCAGCGGGTCATAAAAGTTAAAAGAGTTTGATTTATTTTAGTTGATAATTAAATTAGCTTGGGTGCATGGTGTTTTCCACAATAATAAAAACTCATGTGATGTCTTTTTTCGCATGGACTCACAATGGTAGAGAATGGCAGAAAAACCACTCTTGTTTGTTGAAAGAACCTACAACAGACTAAGAAGCAAACTGCAATATCAAATGCTATTGGTGCCAGGTAGGAAAATCAAGGGTCTTGGACTCCATTTTTGAAAATTAAAAGCTAATCAAATGATTATTTGAGTCAGATGTAGCCTTTCGATCTCATAGCAGTTTTAAATAGAAATTATTTTCTGTGATTGTCAGAGTGTAGAAGTATAAAACTGTTTGAAATAGCATTTCCTGCCTTTCGTAATTTACATGAACAAGCACAGCCTTAAGGTCAAGTTCAGTATCAATTCTCCTTTTCCTGAGTACGTTGCAGTACGTGCCCGTGAAGCTGTCTGTGGTGTAGTGTGTCAGTTATTCACTGCTAAGTCATCTTCACATTCAAGTTTCAGGGTCATGTCGAGGGGGCTGCTTTCTCAGTCTCTAGATGCTCACGTTTTAGATTGTTGAACTTTTCCCTATCTCAATGCTACATGATGCTTTTATTACTTGGGATGCAGAAGAAGTTAGCTGAATCGACATCAGTTCACTTTCTTCTAGTTTTGGGAAGGAAACAACTAAGGCTTAAACTTTTCGGACAGTGGTACATTTTGATTATATAATAACTGTGTTTCCTTGGCCAAACACCAAGTGATAGAATTGAAGTCACAACAGTAGTGATGAAAAGTGGTTTTATAGATACCTCATTGACCCTGGGGGGCCTCTGCTTCATCTCAGATCCCTCTCAGATCATCAGTGAAGAGAATGAGGAAGTGACAGCTCTTCTTCATGACCATGATTTGACCACCATCTTTTGTCTGTCAGTTTGCTCCTTTTTGGCCTGAGATCCAGGCAGTCCTGTCAGATCCCAGGGTGGCTAGTCTGGTGTCTCTTCCAAAATTTCTCCTTTTCTACTAATCTGGCTTCTAGGCCCCACTTGTGGTACACTTTGTTACATTATGTACAATTAAGCCTCTGTATTTATGGGTTCCACATGCATGGATTCAACCAACCGTGAGTTGAAAATATTTTTAATTGCGTCATTCTGAACATGTACAGAAATTTTCTCATTGTTATTCCCTTAACAGTACCATATAACAACTATTTGCATAGCATGTACATTGTATTAGGTACTACAAGTAATCTAGAGATGAAGTAAGGGAAGGATATGCATAGGTTATATGAATGTTCTATACTATTTTATATAAGGGAGTTGAGCATTTGTAGATTTTAGTATCCTCAGGGTCCTGGAACCATTCCCCCACAAATTCAGAAGGAAGACTGACTATAAAGCAAAAGTGTGCTTTTAACATAGTGAAATCATTTTTTTGTTTTTTAAAAAAACAGCTCTTTAACTTTCCATTGACTTTTGCTTGTAGTTGCTGTTCTGAGAGCAAGGCTGATGGGCAGCACTCAGATACCTTTTCAGTGGAACCTGGCCAGGCTGCTATATCTAGGTCTCTGTTCCCAGACTGACCCATACAATTATCTCTCCAGGTGCTTGTTTCTGTTTTCCAGAAATATCTGAGTGCAGCATTGAGCCATATAGAACCTTGCCATATGTGCTACCATTATCTTTTATTCCTGTGGGGAATTGCTGTACCAATACTATTTCCTATCCTTCTCTTATAGTGCTCCATCATTTATTCAACAAATACAATAGTCTGCGCATCTGACTAAGTCAGGGGTTAACTAGGGGTGAATTTTTCTCCCGTAGGACATTTTGATTTTTATGCCTAGGGAGAAAGATGCTATTGGCATCTGGTGCTGGTGGGGAAAGCCCAGGGACAAGACCAAACATGTAATGCACAAAAAGCCTTCAGCACTAAGAATTATCTAGATGGTCAGTAGTGCTGCTGTTCAGGAGCTCTGTCCTAGATCATGAGGATATAGTAATTATCAAGACAAATTCCTCCCTAAATGATTTTGGTGTACTGAGCAAGAGAGCAGGCTAATATAGATGAAGAAGTAATATTAGGGAGTGATACGTAGTACTCACATAAAAAAACTGTATAAATTGGCTATTTATTCATGCTTCTAATTTATAGGCTTCAGTGTGATTTTAAAAAATATATAGTTGTAAATAACCTTAGAAAGCAAGACTCATATTTGCTCAGTGTCATCTAGTTCTCACAAATGTAAAATTTCAAAGGTTTATCTCTCACAGTTCTAACCAAATTATTAGTTACCCAGTTGAAAAAACATTTGAGCTGAGGGGTCACTGCAGTGAATCAAAAATAGGGAGGGTAGAAAGAAAAGCAAAGTATGTCATATTCTTTGTCTTCAGACCCAGAGGCATTGATACACCTTTGCCTCTCATTAAAATATACCCTTCATGAATGTCTGCGAAAGACCTGTGTATGACTGATTGGAGGGGATAGATCTCTTCAGTCCAGTCCCTCTTTCTCAGGAAGAGAAATTGGGTCCTTTACCCCTTTGAATGTCCCTCTCTTAAACTTTCCATAACTTACTCTGAGTAGCTCCTCATTCTCAGGAACTTGGCTGACTGGTCTATTTCCACCAGAATTGCTATTTACTCTTTTAGTGGGTTATCAAGAAAATATGTCACAACTCCTTTGGCAAGTATGTTCTACATAACCAGAGCCATATTTAGGAGCAGTAGGACAAATTCAGGTACTCAGGTTAAAAAAAAGTTGTGCCTCGAAGAAAATCTTCCAGAGACAAAAGCTAACCATATTGCTCTATTGCTGCTGTGGATACTCTCCTGTGGAGATGGTCATTTCTTTAAGTTTAATCATTTCTTTAAGTTTAGTCAGATTCTAACTAGCAGTGCTTTCTTTCTTAATTTACTTTATTTAAAAAGAGGACTTGATGGTAGGAGGAGGACTCTGAAAGCAGTAATTGGTTTGAATTCATGGATACCAGGTTTTGTTTTTTCCCCTGCACTCTGGGGAAAGGAAAGCTCTTGATCTGCTGGGGTCCACAGGAATATACAGTGTGTCCTGCCTGGTTGGTGGTGTGAGAGATGCTTGAAATTCTGCTAGGAAGATCCAGAAGCATCTACTTTTATGTACTGTGATTCTGTACAAGAGAAACAACCTGCGCTCCACTCTACATCACTGGAATTAAGATTCTGATGAAGGAAACACCAAGCGAGGACATGGTACATCACTGGAATTGAAAAGCCCAGAGAGATGTGTAGCAAGCAATTAATGAACAGGAAATTAGTGTTTATTACCAAACACCATCTACTCTGTAGAAAAACGTGTGTACATCTGGGCTTTACTTCAGGTTTGTGTACCTGTCTGTATGTAGGGTG
The DNA here is from genome assembly GCF_053883595.1 of Heterocephalus glaber. Classification (NCBI taxonomy): domain Eukaryota; kingdom Metazoa; phylum Chordata; class Mammalia; order Rodentia; family Bathyergidae; genus Heterocephalus; species Heterocephalus glaber. The sequence goes on from NW_028258315.1 coordinate 17,275,720, forward strand.
ATCAGGAAGTACAAAGGATTGGTCGACAAATATGGCTAACAGAACTGTCACTGTTCCTGTTTGATTTCTCTTCCTTTTGTGCTATGCAAGGTCTAGTCTTCACTGTCTCACTCTGTGTTCCTCACTTGTCTGTGGTAGATGTAGATTTTTGTTTTGTTTTGTATTTTTGAGACAGGGTCTCATTGTGTAGCCCAGGCTGGCCTCAAACTCTGTGTGGATGTAGATTTTGTGTTGATATATTTACTCTCAATTTGGCCTGTGTTCCATGTTGTGTTGGTAAACAGTTTTTCTAGGAGAGAAAAAGCAGCTGATTTGTAGTATTTGCCAAATTCTAAGGTGTAAATACTTTCCCTGTGGTTCAGTTCAAAGTGCCAGTGTGATGTCACTGAACTTGGAGTTGGGAAGAAATGCATTGGCATTTGAGCTATCATGTGCCTACTTCAGGACATCCCTGCCCATGGCCTTGCTCTGCGTTTCCTTCAAGTACAGAATCTTAATTCAAACATCAGGAAAGAGGCTGTTCTCTCCCTTTTATTCCTTCCCCATGCTGGCTGCCTGCAGAGTTGCTACCTCAGGGACCTTTTCTTTTCTTTTTTTTATTAATTTTATCGGTACATTTTAGGTATACAATATAGTGACATTCATTATTGGAAATTTGCACCTTTACATAATCTCTCTTGGATCTTATTTTTTCCCCATTCCCCTGCCCTCCCTTCAACCCCTCCATCGCTCCCTATTTACAAAGACTTTGTTTCCATTTTTCCATTTTCTCATATTAATTCCATTCCCTTCTTTCCTTTCCCCTACCCTTCCCACTTCCCCTTCCCCTTTGCACCTTTTCTTCCTGTTTCACATTATCTATTATACCTTTTAGTCCTTATTTACACTTTCAGTTTCTCACACCAGAGAAACTGTTCGGTATTTATGCGTGTGTCCTATTTATTTCACTTAAAAAAGTTTCACCTGCTGTTCCTCAGACAAAGGTCTACTATCTAGAATCTATAAAGAACTTAAAAAAATCAGATCTCCCAAATTTAAAGACCCAGTCCGAAAATGGGCATCTGAAATGAATAGACATTTCTCAGACAAAGAAGTAGAAATAGCAAATAACCGTATGATAAAATGTTCAACATCATTGGTCTTTCGAGAGATGCAAATGAAAACAATGCTGAGATTCCACCTCACTCCAGAAAGAATGGCTGCTATCATGAAATCAACCAATAACAAATGCTGGCGGGGCTGTGGGGAAAGAGGAACCCTGCCTGCTCCACTGCAGGTGGGAGTGTAGACTGGTGCAACCACTGTGGAAATCAGTATGGGGACCTTTTCTTTTTAAATCTGTGTTTATGTGTGCTTTTTTTCTTTCTAACTTAATCTCTTTGTGTTTCATCTCAGCATGTGTTATCTGCTTTATTCTGTGATTATGAGGAGCTAGTTTTTATCTTCTGATTTTAAAGTTGATTAAGGGGAAATTTCATTGTGGATACTTGGATAAAAAAGCATGAAAAACTTTCTCTAAATAACTATTAAATGTTCCTTATCTTTGCCCCAAGGGCTGCTCATAGACATTTATTAACAATTTTATTTCTGTTATATTGTGGGATGCACTTTTATTTGCATTGCTTAGTTTCGTGTGTGTATATGTTTGTTTGTGTGTGTTTTCGACACTGGATTTGTTTTAAACATTCCTTCCCCTTTCATACTGTGAGATTTCTGAGGAAGGAAATCTCTATTTTTCAATTTCGTATACCCAGATCTCCTTGAAATTAGTCATTTGTTGAATGAACAATGAAAACTAGACATGTGCTTAACTTTCCATCTTATGATCACAAGAGGGAGAACACATTTGTAATAATCCAGATTAATCTGAGATCTGAGGCTTAGTTATGACTTAAGTCCTGTAATAAGATACATTGAGAAGTCTAGGATTAAGTCATAGGAACAAAGGAAGCAGCATTGATGGTAAAGGAGAAAGGAGGGTTATGAGATGAGAAGAGAAGAGAAGAAGAGGAGAGGAGAAGAGAAGAGGGCAGGACCTGACACATGGAAAGCAGAGCTACAGGAAGAATATTTCATATAAGATGGATTGAGATACATTACCCGGATGTGCCTAGAGGGATGTCACTTATAACTCTTAGGAGCAGTTTATTATAGTGAAAGCTTTATTTCAGAAACTTGAAGGAGGTGTGGTGGTAAGAAATAAGAATCAGTGAATGTGGATTGCTCTTCCAAAGACTGAAATAACACAGAAAGTAAGATAGATGTCAGTTCTAGAGAGACAGTGGAGTTCTGGGAGGGATAACTATTATTTCTGTTTTAATGTTGGAAGAAGTTTTCATTGTTGTTGTTATAAATGATACTTAATAAAGAAAGTTTAATGTTGAAGTGCTCTATGGAAGATTTCATGTTTTGCCAAGTTGATGTCTTTCTAAATTTGAGAGCCCTAATTGAAGTGGGTGGAGATCTATGGTCTAATATACTTTATAACATACATCTAACGCCAGGATGATTTTGGTTGGTTTTACTTTGCTATACACTACTAAAAGGGCGTGGAAAATCAATTCCAGTGCAAGGCAATTTAAGGTGTTACTGTTAGTGTGTGTATTACAAATCATTTGTTTGCACAGCAGTGTGTCTTATGCTTTTAAAAAATCTAGAACTTACTGCTTTAAATCAATAGGGAGCATTTCATCCCAGTAATTTGGAGCTTACAAATAAAATAAGAAATATCCATGTCTAGTATATAAAAAGAGAAAGGCCATTTCTATGAACTGGATAGACAATAACAAAAAGCTGATTTTTGTGATCACCGCCCCCCGCCCCAGATTAAGGCAAGCACACCGTAGAAGTAGAGGCTTTAAACATAGAAAAGCTACAACTTGCTAAAGAAGAGGGAATTTTTACTGAAAAGGATCAACAGAGAATGAAAAAAATGATGTGAAACAAGGGAAATTCAAATGTTTCAGTGTTATAAAAGGTAAACAAATTTTCAGGGAACAACTTAGTTCCAGCATTATTATATTAGTTGTTGTTCATTTGCCAGATTGAAAATAGCTTTTAAAAATCAGTTTTAAAAATTATTTATGTAACACACCTTTTATTAAACTGATATTAATGATAAAAGGAAATCCTGTCTTTTTCCTCAGCCTCTGACCTTTACTCAAGGCTAACTGCTGTTCTGTTAAAAATATTTCAATATATATGTATTTTTATAAAAAGGGCTCATTAATACTCTTGCCTTCTCCTTTTTTTACTTAATACATCTTAGAAGTCTTTCCACATTGTTACATTGATTTATCTTATTTTTCAAAATCTACAAAGTATTCAGCTTTATATGTTTCCTCATCTATATGAAAACCTTACAGATCTAGAATAACCCATTAACTTTTTAAAAAAGTGTGTAAGTTTTTATAATGATGCACAAGGTCTTCTACAGAATAATGTATGTGGATGTTTATTTTGTTTCTATTTAAATGCACATATTTCCATGTCCCTCATATGTAAAATGATAAGACCATTGGTTTGGAAAGGTCTTTTTAGGTTATCTCTGACATAATACTTTTAATGCTTTTGATAAAATATAGGCCACATGGAAGGCATAATCCTTATTGAACTGAGTACTTGATCACTATTACTAGAGGTAGCCTTATTAGTTATGATGCTTTCAGTTGTATGAAACAGTATGTCTGACTAGAAATGGCTTGAGCAGAAAGGGTATGCATGAAGTCCGTAGGAAGGTTGTCCTGGCCTTGGCTACTTTAGAAGCTCAGTTTCTGTAAGTTATTTAGCTTTCCCTGAGTTCCCAGACTGTTGTGGTGGCCTGAAAATCATGACTTCACACAGCTGTGTTCAAAGGCAGACAGAATAGTAGTTCTTCTTGCATATCAGGGAGGAGGTATTGTCCCAGAAATCCCTCAGTGGACCCTCCCTTACCTGGCATTGGTCAGAATTGGGTCAAGTGCCCAAGCTTTCACTTCATGGAAGTGTGGGAAAACATATGTCTGGAATACTCAGACTGTACTGATAGGTGTTCAGCAAGGAAAGTTGAAAGGAGTTTGGAGAGATGTTCAACAGATATTCCACAAAATTAGTAGGATTAGCCAATTTTATTTTGGGAGAGTCAAAATCTGTCTCCCTTTAAGACCGTTTTTGATCATAGAAGATGTATAAGCCATCCTTGTGGAACAAGACTTTTAATGAAGGAAATAGACACACCACACGATGGCATTTTGGCCAGTGATGCACCATATACACAATAGTGATACCTTAAGATTCTATTGCCTAGTAACATCATAGCCATTTTAGTTAACGTAAATGTACTCTGTGATATTTTTGCAACAAAGAAATCACCTAACAAGTACATTTCAGAATGCATCCCTGTAAATAAGTGCCACATGGCTATGCATAAAACTGTAACGTCTTTCCTTTTTCCCTTCTACACTCCTTTGCATGGCCCTTTATGTTACTGTTATAAGGTAAATACAGAAGATCACTGTTTGTGTGGCTCAGAGTCCTCCCTTGAGCTAGCATTGGCTTGTGCACCACAGCTGCACTCCAACTAATGTCCCTTCTGTATAGCTATTCATCAGTTTCTATAGTTGCTTCTTTATTTGTTTCTATTTCCAATGTACCACTCCAGATATCTTAAATAATAAGCTGAGAGAAACAAGTCAGACCTTCAACTAAGTAATTTTAACTGATCACAGTTATGAGGACAAGTTTTGTCCTTCTGTCTGTTTAAGGTGATCACTGGGCATGCTATCAATTTTCACAATAATATCTGTCTTAACTTTCCTTTCTCTTTTTCATCAAACTTTTAAAAGATCTCTGACTTAGAATATGTGGTAAGTAGATATTTGATGTTGGGATTCTTAGCAGTTACTACCAGCTTTTATTTCTTTGGGCTTAGAATTTATGAAGCAGTTATAACAATTTGGAAGAAAATAATAAATGATATAGAAATAAAAGGCCAAGAAAATGGGTCTTATATGGGTCACTGTCCCATTAACTTTTCAAACTTCTAAAGATCTTAGAGGGTCCATCTCTCTTGAGGTCTGAGGACCTGTGAATCGTAGGATAACTCTTGATTGTAATCATGTCAAGGGCCACCATTCTCTAACCCTATTCCCCAGAATTATTAGATAAGATGATATATTTAAGGATGCTATTTTAGATGAAAAGTTGTGATATGGATAGACCTATTGATTTCTCTGTCTAGGTAAGACATCAGTGGAGATAGTGTTTATTTGTGCATTTCATCTTTTTCCTCCCTGACATTGAATGTATAAAATAATGAACTTTAAAACTGAATTCATACTTACCACCTTATTTTTTGGTGTGATTCATTGGATTTATTTGACTCTTATGAATAAATTTGTAGAAATCATAAGCCCTAGGAAGTTTAAAACTAGAATCTCATGAGTTTGAAATTTGCAAAATACTTTGGTTCAGAGAAAAGAAGACTGTGACAATTTCTTAGATAACTTCATTTTTTTATATAGTATGTTTCCTGAAAGGTCATAGCATACAAAGAGAACATGAGATCAATAATTGAACAGGAAAGGGAAAACTAAGCAAGATTTGTAGACACAAGTATATGGTTGTCCACCCTCCAATCCTGTCTTCTTCCTTGTCTGCCGTATGGATCTGGCCAATTTTACATGAGTGGCTATTATTATACGATGTTTGAAAGTCTGTACCTCTTGTTTTAGAGCATATGAGTTCTTTACAAATTGTTCCTAATTAGCACATTGGTAGGACAACAGAATACCCACATTGACAAGTAATCTGATTTTTGGCTAAGTCATACCAGATGATCTTTGGTCTTTAAATTTTGATCCTTCCTTGTTCTTTAGTTTCCTGCAACAGAAGAAACCTATCTCACTTCCTATTTCTTCATGTCCATTTTTCTTCCAAGATTGTACCTGAAAAATTGTATAAGGCTCTTAAGATTTCTGCCTATTTTGAGTGCTCAAAGGCAAGAAATACCCTACCTAGTCTTGCAGTTTTTGTTTGGAGAGCTCTTCCTTATCTGCTCATAGACAATGACAACCTACTCCATTAGTACTTTGAGAAATGTAGTAGGGCTGAGTAACCTTGTGGATGGTAGGTTTGAATCCATTATGAAGACTAATTGTAGCAATTGTCACCTCTGTTGTATTATACTTCCATAAATAATAGTCCATAAAAAAGGTAAGCCAAGGGGAGAAAACTTCAAGCTTAAATTTGAGGCAGATAGATCATCATATTTTCTCTCTTTATGTTTTAGAAGTTCACCTGGACCCCCACCGAACATGGTGTCCTGTTGCAGACTGTCAGACAGTGTGTCCTGTTGCCTCGAGTGACCCAGGCCAGCCTGTGTTGGTGGAGTGCCCTTCTTGCCACCTGAAATTCTGCTCATGTTGCAAAGACGCTTGGCATGCAGAGGTCTCCTGTAGAGACAGTCAGCCTATTGTCCTGCCCACAGAACATGGGTAAGAAAGGAAAGTGTCTTTGAAAGTACTCAATAGTGTTCTTAGAAACTCAACATATGTTGCTTTGGAAGAGTTATCTCATGGTGATGTTTAGACATTATTTTCCTGCAGAACTTTCCAGAGAAGTATCCCAGAATTGATAAGGTGAAAAAGGAATTCTAAAAGGGAATTTATTTATTTGTCTCAGCAGAATCTTTCAGGTATTGCTGAAATTAGGGTTTGTATGAGTTTTGCTTTGTCTTTAGGTAGAGACATCCCGTGTTCTCAGTAGGAAGTCTTGGCTTTGTCAACAGCTATTTGCTTAGCTACCAAGTCTGCCTTTTATTGATATATCTCATTCTTCCTGCTTGCAAAATGAAACAAACAAAATGATGTTTTTTTACTTAATTAAGTTACCACCGGATGGGGTATGCCAATCATAGGAGAGAGAACACAGCAATACAAAAAAGGTCCCACATCCTTAGGAAATGTAGGAAGAGAGATTCTTTAATACCTTACGTTCTGAAAAGATGATGCCAATGTTGAGATTTTGCTATGATGAGAAGCAATTCAATCTCTCCCTTTTTGTACTGAGGGTTTTTATGGTGGCAGCAGGGCTAGAGTAAGGGACCTTTGTGTTTGATCCCTTGTCTTGCCTGGGGCTATGGCTGTTCTGCATCTCAAGAACAAAATACCAGTGTTATAGTCTAGTTGGCTTAATCATCCAGTGCCCTGGGAGTGTGTAAAGCCAGTCTTCAGGAATAGAGGTGCAGACCTGGCTGTGTTGTGCTTAAGTCTCAAACAAAACAAATAGGCAAAAAAAGATTTAATACATGTGCCTTCAGAACCAGATGGCCAGATATAAACCAGTGCATTCCACATTCTAACTGCCGCAGCAGTAGGCACCCTAGGTATCACAGGGCAGTGTAAAGAACTCAAGAGAAGAGGAAGATTTGAGTTCTGACCTTGTCACTTGAAGTCTGCGTGTCCTCATACAAGACGCTTAGGCTCTGTGAGTGAGTCTGTTTCCTTATCAAAAGGGGGGATTAAAATAGAACCCATCCCCGCACTGTGTAACATCATCCCCGGTAGGAAATCTGGTCACATCTTTAGAAGCACTTGGAGAGTTAGATGTTACTGTGTGCCGGTGGTAGTTCTGATGCCCAATAACTGAAGTGTAGCCTAGAGCTGTGGCTCCTGCCCACCCCAGTTTGCACCACTCTTTATTTCTGTGTCCCTTTCGCTGTGCAGTTCTACTGGCCCATTCGTCTCTTAGGAGCAGGTCTTTTCAATAATGGCATTTATCTTAAAGTATTGATCATGGAGTCCCATTCTCCCAGTTATTTAATAGTGACATGATAGAGCATACCACGTTTGTATCCTGAACTAGTCTGCCTGCAGCATGACTGGCTCTTTGTATTTCTTATTCAGACAACATTTGCTCAGGGAGTGAAGTATTAATTTGGCAAAACAATGAGTTAAATCATCTGTGGAAAGTGTAATTATATAATACACTGAAAGCCAAAATAAATAGTTAAAGATTCTTTCTTGTTTTGAGTTTTCTGAACTACTAACAATCTGTGTCTCTACTGTTTTTACCTCCACCCTTTTCTTGGGGAAGTGAGTTAGGTACAGATTACAGCATTCATTACCAAACTTTCTAGAGCCCTGGGAATTCAGTTGATGACAGTGGGTTGAATACAGTGTCCCATTTGTTTTGTTTCTAGGGCCCTCTTTGGGACAGGTCCAGAAGCCCCCATTAAGCAATGCCCGGTTTGCCGGGTTTATATTGAACGCAACGAAGGCTGCGCCCAGATGATGTGCAAGAACTGCAAGCACACGTTTTGCTGGTACTGCCTCCAGAACCTGGATGTGAGTGCCCCTGGAAGAGGTGTATCATCATATGGCCTTTCCTGTACCTTGTCTGCACCAGAGCTAGAGTCTTACAGTTCCGCTTTTTCTAATACTGAGCCTATCTTTGTCTTGCAAAACTAATTTATTTTTCTTAATGAGACTTCCTGAGCCTGCTACTTCAGATAACTATAAATCCTCTTTTTGGTTGCTTTAGGCCTGTCACTTTAGTTTTAAATACAAGCTTCTGCTTTAGGGGCATTTCATGCTTTGAGGGCATTTTCTTGCTTTATTATGTAAAGACCTCTTATTATATTAGTTTTATATTGCTGCTGTAGCAAAGCATTGCAAACTTCATGGCTCAACACAAGTTTATTATCTTATATTTCTATACATTAGAAGTCTCTCATAGGTCTCGCTGGGTTAAAATCACAGTGTTGACAGGGCTGCTTTCCTTTCTGTAGACTCTAGAGGAGAATCCATTTCCTTGTTCTTCTCACTTCTAGATGCCACCTGTGTTGCTGGGTTGGTGGCCCCCTTTCTCCATCTGCAAAGTCAGCAGTATCGCATCTCTCTAACCTTTCTTCCTTAGTTGCATTCCTTTAATCACAGCTCAGAAAAGTTCTCTGCCTTCAGACACATGTGATTAGATTGGGTCCATTTGGATAATATATAGAATAATCTCCCTTATTTCAAGGCCCTTAATTTAGTCACTCTTGCGAAGTCTCCTTTGCCATTTAAGGTACTGCATTCACAGGTTCTTAGGCCATGAATATCTTTGGGGGGCAAGTCATCCTGCTAACCACAGTTATGTTGTTTAGTTCTTTTTTAATTTAAAGAAAAAACTCAGTAGTGTCTCTTAACTGACTCATTGGCATGACAGCAGCATTGCTACTGAATGTCTCTTTCCTAAATCAAAGAACTTGCCCAATTATTGCTTTTCCTTTCTATTCATGTAGCAAGTCTTCACAAATTCAGGTAGTTTCATCTAGCCCTATGCCAAGGCCAGGTGTTAACCTCAGAGTTAAAAGGTGGTGGTAAGGATTGAGGAGAAGCCTTATTTCAATTCTAGTTTTTCTGAGTTTAGGATAGTGCCCGTTGGTTATAGATATTCCCTGTCTTGGCAGTTTGGTCTTATGTGTCCACATCAGTGCCATCCCTAAATCATGGTTGGCTCTTTGTTTTTGTTGCTTGTTTTGCTTTAATTCAACAAGCAGTGTGTTTAGTGGTCTAGCATCTAACATACTCAGTGAGAAAGGGTTTGCTGACATGGGCTACTTGCTGGCCACTGCAGGCCTGGCATTATTAACGGAAAAATTAGATATGTTGTTTAGGAGGACATCTGTGAGTAAAATCTCAATCATCTTGGTCTCAATGTTTTAAGAAAGGCTATAAATCGAAGAGATAAAAATGGACATTTTAGATTCTAGAATCTCAAAAGTTCAGGTTGAAAGAAATGTTTTTTACTTTAATTTTTTTTCAATTTACCATAGCCTCTTAAATTATGTGTGATATTTAAGACCTATCATAATTTTAAATGAGTGATATTCTGGATGAGGATTCCATTGACTGTACATCCCAAGTGCTTTATGAATGAAAACTAAATCATTTTGTTTTCCTTCTGGTTTAGCCAGATTATTAACTGGGCTCGTATCCTCAAGGCAGCTGGGCCCATGAGGTTCTCTTTAGGAGGCAAGAGTGCAGAGAGCTAAATATGTGCAGCAGAGCTCCATCCTTTGGTGAAAGTATGTTTGGGGGATGGTGTCGCAGAGAACACTCTGTTCTGTCACTTGTCCCCTGCTGGTACTTGAGATGAAATGATACAATGTTAAATGGCTGAATATACAGATTTCAAATGTTGAAGCTTCTTTTTCTGGTTACTTGTTTTTTTGGGATTTCATTTTCACTGTTTTAGCCAAAAGCTTTGGCTTGTCAGTAATGATGCTTTTCTCCAGGCAAGTGTGGAGATGTCATGTGATGCTGCTGATTTCTGTTTGTGGTTAACTTGAAAGCATGGGGCCAGGATAGGGTGATTTTCTAAAACCCCGGTCTGAGACAGACACCAAACAGATTGTGAGTATTGCTGGGGGACTGAGTTTGTTGCTGCATTGGCCTTCAGCCTTACAGTTTCAGAGGCCAAGGTCATCTTAATAGTCTGCTTGGAAATATGATTCCTTAGAGTTTTGTCCCCCTCAGTTATCTCTAAAGTCCCATAACTTTAGCTTCCGTTCGCTATTCTTCATGATATCCATGCATTTTGTTGTTGGCCATTTAAATTAAGTGAGTCTTTTCTCATATCTTCCCCTACTTCTCTCTGTCCTTTAGCTTCACAAAAGCCTGAATACCTCTTCCTGGTGAACTCACTTACCCCTAGTCATCTCAGTGCATTCAGATTGCCAGGTACTCATACCCTGACTATATTCTTTCCAAAGTTTTGAGTGACTTCTTATTGATAAAATCCAATGGCGACTTCATTCCTTATTTGTCTCAGATTCTCCACTTTGTGTGACATCCTGGCTGCCTACTTTCCAGTTACCATCTCTGCTGGTTTTCCATCAACCTTTCTGGCCATGTTTCAGGTTCTTTCTTGACCCGTTCTTAAGTGTGTTCAGCAGCCTCTGGGATTCTCAGTCTACACCTCTTCCCAGATATTCATGCACTTGTATGATTTCTTCTGCACCATATACGCTGATCCCCAAACCTTTTTGTCAAACCCAGATCTATGTAATGAACTTCCTTGCGAATAGTACTTGCTTGAATGTCTCCACTGTTTGTGAAGTTTAACATGTCCAAGCCTTGATTACCAGCCCCCCCCCATTCATCTCTATGTTGTCCTTCTCTTGACAGAGCTACTGCCTTCTTTCTACTCAGCAACTTTCCCTTTATGTCTGATTTTGCCTCCCTGTTCCTCCACCCACTACTATAGTTACTGTCTTAATATCTCAGGACCTCTCCATCCTGCCCTCGGTCCTTTCTCCGGCATTTCTCTCACCTAATTTGCAAGAGCAGCCTTTTAGATCTCACTCAAGGTCATCTCATTCATCTTGTGCCTCTGCAAGAGCTTATAATCACCTTTCTAAGATAATTCATCAGGCATTATATTGTTTGTACAGTCAATCAAAAATCTCACTGAGTGTGATCTGTTTTCACTTGGTGATTCACAGAATTTCCAAAATATGCTAAAGATTGCTGGCTTGGAATCCCAGAGGAAATTATTAATATCACTAGGTGATTGATGTGATTTATATTCATCTTTCAATTTGAAGCTGCATGTTTACTGAGACCTCCCTTTGTTTTTCAGAATGACATTTTCCTCAGACATTATGACAAAGGACCATGCAGGAATAAACTTGGCCATTCGAGAGCATCGGTGATGTGGAACCGAACACAGGTGACCTTAAAGGGGACATGAGATAAACCAGACTTGTGATGAGATGCTTAAAGGGCCAACCTCTTCATTTTCCCCACTTTATTCCCTATCTACCTATGCCAGCCTGGAAGGCTCTAGGAGTTCTGGATTGGGACTAGGAGAAAGACAGTTCATGAGCACGGTCTCCTTGAGGACGAGTGGAAGGACAGGAGCACTGGAGAGCTGAGCAATTGACAGTGACCTGCAGAATGGATGCAGATGTTCTTTCCTCTTGAAGAATATGGAAGAACTTTTTTTTTTTTTTTTTTTGTGGTTCTGGGGATCAAACTCAGGACCTTGGGCTTGTGAGGCAGGCATCGTACCATTGAGCTAAATCCCTGGCCCTGGAAGAACTTTTTAAAACCTCTTTTAGGCATATTAGCTATCAAGGGCAGAGCTCTAAAATACTATGAGCCCATGCTGGGGCTTAGATCCTCTGTATATGTCATTGTGTTTTTATGTGATAGGTTCAGAGGGATTCATGGTTTATTTTTAATAGTGTTTCATAGCTATCAAAGACTATGTTCCTTTTGAGGAAATCAATGCTGATATCCTAGTATTCATTAATATCCCTATGAGACCGTTGGGGAAACTCAGGTAGAGAATGAGCCAACACCAATAGTACAGTTCTACTGAGGTGCTGCCAAGCTTGAATTAGCATTTGGTTTGTTCTCACTTTTGCTTTAGTCTTTTTTAACTTTTTTGTTTGTGTCCAGTTCACATCATGGCACAACACTGGCTAAAATACTCTGTAAAGGTAGCTGTCATATATGCCCAAGACCATGTCTTAGTCATTGGACTGCTATTACAGATGATCATAGACTGACTGGCTTCAACGATAAACACTTACTTCTCACAGTTCTGGAGCCTGAGAGTTCTGGTGGTAGCATGGTCAGGGTCTGATGAGGGCTCTCTTCTGGTTCACAGATGGCCATATCCTTGCTGTGTCCTAAAGAGAAGAAAGCCAAAGGAAGGGAAGGAAACTCTCTAATATCTCTTTTCTTAAGGGCACTAATTCTTTAAAATATTTTTAAAATTTTCTATTAGTACATATTTGCAGTCCAAAATGATTTACATTCACTGTGGGAACGGGCACATGTATTTCACACTTCTCAATTCTTTATTGTTCCCCTCCCCCCACCCTTTAAAACAATTTTTTTTTGCCAGCATCAGATTCATTTATTTATTTTATAACTTCTTATCAAGTTAATTATAAATATAGATTAATAACCCATCCAAAACATTAAAAACACATAAGATAATTATGCCAAATCAAGGTCTACTTTTAGATCCATTGCACGTTCTGGATTACACTAACACTTTTTTCCTATTGTCTGTCCTTTATTCAAGGGCACTAATCTTATCCTGAAGGTCCCATCTCCACGGCCTAGTTAACTCCCAAAGGCCCCATCACCTCTGTCCCTTTGGGGGTTAGGGTTCCCATGTAGGGTATACTGGAACAAGTATACCTGTAGGAAGGTATAACTGCTGCAGCATGTTTTTCTTTTCAATTCCAGGTGGTGGGGATCCTTGTGGGACTAGGTATCATTGCCTTGGTGACTTCGCCCTTGTTACTCCTGGCCTCCCCGTGTATCATCTGTTGTGTCTGCAAGTCCTGTCGGGGCAAGAAGAAGAAGCATGACCCATCCACAACATAAAGTACTCTGTTTGGATCCCCGTGCCACAGATGTCTGGATTCTGTGAGACAGCACATGACAAAGCCCCACTTAGTGACGCTGCCTCCTTTTCCTTGCCAAACTCGGGAAGTGCCTCTGTGTCCAGACCTTGGGGTTGCCTGCAAGCCTTTGTCCATGCTGGATTGGGAAAGGGCAAGTCCTGGGTGCAAGTGTTCCCATGTGACAAGAGCTGGGCTCTGGAGTCTAGACTGTGTCTATGGAGCATGTCGGGAGCTTTGCGGTTGCTTAGGAGGAATTAGTTCATCATCATTTTATCATTCAAAGGATCTCACTGGATTGTTAGTCTTCCAGCCAAATTCAAGGAGCCTAAGTGAACATTCAGTATAATAAATGTGCTTTTATGGTTGACAACATACACGCTGAGAAGAAGGCGTGTTCTGTGTTGATTTGCCACAGTGAGAAACATAGGGGAGGGGGGAGCCCACTGTGGGAGGGAAGGATAAGACTGCATAATGAGAAATTCTCCTAAGAGTTATACTCTAATGCAGGCCGCTTATCTGAGGAGTCGATGTGTTGGTTGTGGCTCTGCCAATTACTGGGCGTGCTGTTCCCAACTTTCCCACAGTGACTTGGCAGCAACACAATAGGTTTCTCCTTGTTGATCTCAGCTTCAAGCGGGAGAAACTGCTGTGCAGAGGGAGTTGTCCCTTCCCAGTGAAAGGGTTGCAGCGTGTAAATCAACATGGTCTAATTTAGTGTCTGTCCTTTGACAAATGCCATTTTTCTAAGGTGACCAGCTCTTCTCATACAACCAGTAGCTATGTGCTACAAAATTATTGTATGTGAAATAAGGTTAGAGTAGGAGATGTTCAAAACCTTCATCATAGATCACAGGGACCTTTCTCGGGCTCTGTGTTCATACAGCCAGCAGATCTGGAACTGGATCTAGAAGTATACATCAAGGGTAAACATTAAAGTCCATATGTACAACTAGAATCCATACGACTCGCAGCCTACCTAGAATTTCTACCCATTGGGCCTGCGTGGATACACCTAATAGTAGACACAAAATAAATTTTTACATAAAAGTCATTCTTTCTTTCAGTGACTAAAATGATTTATCATCAATCAACCTAAAAACTTTTGCATAGTATATATGTGACTTTTTGGTTTTGGTTGCAAGCTCATAACTTCCCCAAGGGCATAGACTCAGAAACAACTCATTTAAAATGATACTTTGTATGATATTACACTATCTCTGTAAAAACACTAATTAATAATCAAGATATTTGCATATTTCAAACAATTCAAAGTGGGTTTCTTAATAAAATTTAGCATCATTTTTTCTGCATCTAGTAGGACAGTCTGAATACTTTCTGTGTATACAAGGCACTGATAAGACAATAAAAAGATATATAACAAAAAATGGAAATATTTTATATATTTTCAAATAGTTTGGATTGTTATCAATCCTATGGTGACTTATGTTTCCCACTGTACTGTTAGTCAGATGCTTCTCCAATGACAGGATTATATAGTTGCCATTAGCATTGCAGCCTGGTGCTTCATGAGAACTACACAAATGTTAATGGAGACCTCTCCTGGAAGCCAGGGATACTATATCAGGAAATATTCAGGATTTAGCATACCTTCTGAGGTAACTGAGTAACTAGACTATTAAATTGCTGCTATCTGGACCTATTATTAAAGGGTGAAGATTTGCCTGTGTAATGGAATGTATCCTAAGTGGGGATGTATATATTTAAGGAATTTTAATTCACATGTATATATTGTTATCTGATACATGTATAGTGCATTTGTTGGTCATGTACTTTTTAATTTACCATTTGTATAGAACATAGATGAGAACTGTGGGAAAACTTTCCAATGGCGACCATCCAAAACCATTTTTTAATCATTTATTAGAAATTTCTCAACAATGACTTTGTTTTCCTTCAGCTCTCTAAACACTTCAGAAAAAATCCCCTCTCCCATCACTGTGTTTCATATTAGTATAAACGTAAATGTACATATATTTGAATAGTTAATTTGCTTTGTTTTACCCATAGCCTTCTCCTTCATCTTAAAGGGCATTCATCACTGCTCAGGGGGTCACAGAAACTCAGCTGACACTGAATTTTTGTACCAAGAATGTCAGAGATGGCAATGGACTCTTCCATTAGTAAACTCTGAACGTGGCTTCGCAAAGGCTCTTTAAACAGGGGCAGATTTCAGTAACTGAAATGCTCTGATCTGAGAGGAAGAGCTCATGAATTTGGAGTAAAAGTGTAGAAAAGTTCTATGCTATATCCGTGGCAAAACCAAAAGAAACTGTCTTCTCACAGAGAATTTGTAACAGGATTAGCTACCTTTGGAAGGGGGGACAGGGCTAGGGAGTAAGGAATGTTTGTCAAACAATTTAAAGTAACTGGACTTAATGATGTAAAGTGCCTGAAACATGGTGACTTCTACCTTAAATAATGAAATGTGCGTGAGTTGTCAGAACTAACAAGAACAGGTTGGTAGGCTGAATCCAGACATATCTCTGGTGCATCAAAGGAGATGATGCAAGCCACACTAGACTTCTCCACAAAGGAGAGAGCTGACAGCGTTAATGTTGGAGCCTGATATTTTCATCTTGGATAATTGGCCAGTGACAAGAGTTTAGCTTTGTTTCCTTCCCTTTAGGCTTTATCCTTTCCTAGAGATCCTCTTTCTGTCCCAGAACAAGCACAAGTCGACATAAGACTGGCTGTTATAACAAAATCTCCTTGTGTTTGGAGTAGCATAGTCTGTTTGAAATAGAATGTTTAAATTGGCTAAGCTGTGATCTGGTATAAAAACACAACATCCAGACGTGGTCAGATATAATGGTACAAATCTGGCCGTTGCCTTTTCTAGGGATTTTTCTCTTGCTATTAGACAGGGAAGTGAGGGGAAAGCCATATGGAAGCAGATGTTAGAATCTTAGGCATCTTATTTGTTCATGCCACGGGTATTTGCTTTGGACTTGAAATCTGTACTTTGAAAGTGGCCTTTGAAAAACAAATAATTCACAGCGTGAATTTTTCTTGTCATCTGCATCACAGAACTGTTATCTATTCAGGTTTGAAAAATCTACATGTTTATTTGAATGTAAATCACTGTTGCTTGGAACCTAAATTTTCTCTTAAAAGTATTCAGGATCTATGTATGTATTTCTTTAGCTTTTTGTACTCAGTGCTTCTAAAGGACTTTTCTTTCTGTTTATGAATAGCCGCCTTTATGTGTATAGAATTGTGTATATGTGTGCAGTTTTAAGGACTATTTCAGAAATGCCTTAGATGAGTGACATTTTATAAAGCTGTCAGAATTAATATCTCTAAGCTTTTACATCTTATGTTGACTCATGACCCAGGATGTTTTGTGATGTACTTCTGAAATTGCTGTTGTACTATATTTTTCCAGGTCTTTGGGAAGAAAATAACTGTTTTAGTTTCTCTGGCCCCAATAAATGTGAGCAGGAAATCAAGTGTGTTTACCTTTGTTGTGCCACACAATTAAAGACACATTCAGTCTTATCCTAATAAGAGCCACCCAAGTTACTGTTAAAAACTAGATGCAAAATTTACAAAAAGTACTAGAATTTACAAAAAATACCAGCATTTGCAGTATGGAAATAACTCTTGATATTTGTTTCTTAAAAGAAACAGGCAAGTATAATGGCTTTACTTGTTGAAGACATTCTTATTCTGTGTGTGGTATTCCTTCCTGCTAGTGCTCAAGACTTGATCATTGTCCAGAGAAATAGCCAATAATATAGGTCTTTCTTTCATCATTCTGATAAACAACATTGCTAGATGTCATTCATCCTCTAAAGTGAGGGCTGGGCTAAGTGCTCTTTAAGATCAGTTCTAACCTTCCAGAAGTTTGTTAGAAAAATGTGTTTCCTTGTTAGGT
Source organism: Heterocephalus glaber (assembly GCF_053883595.1). Classification (NCBI taxonomy): domain Eukaryota; kingdom Metazoa; phylum Chordata; class Mammalia; order Rodentia; family Bathyergidae; genus Heterocephalus; species Heterocephalus glaber. The sequence continues at coordinate 17,293,008 of NW_028258315.1, forward strand.
TTTTAAAGAAAGGATTTATGTTAGAGTGTTAACTTAAGGTTATTTCCATTTGATTAGTATTCAAGGCAGGACTTGCCTAAGTTGAGCGCCAGAAGTTGGCTAACAGCTAGCTAGAACTTGTGTTTCTCCAAAACTGAAAGCTCACTTTACTTGTGTTGTTGCCTTTTTATTGAATGTTGCATTCCTTCTGACATGATTTCTGAATTCGAAAGTTTATAATTGACTTACAAATCAAATTTTATTTTCTAATCATTCACTTTTGGGGAAATCAATATGATCATGTCATAACATTTTTGAGTTGTGGTTTCTTAATTTTCTTAATCATTTCCTAGAATGTCAACATTATTTCATTTTCAAAGTGTGCTTACTGTTTGCTAAGCTTAATTTGCATTCCCAAAGAAATACTGAATGAACCATTTTTTGTAGCAGTGATTTTAATCAGTGCCCTACCCAGCACACTCATTGCAGTGTAAATTATAAATGTAGTGAATTTGGAAGAGAATTATAATTAAATTTTTCTGTAATTCAGTCATTTTCATTTGTTAGATAGCAAATCTAGTTTTTCTTTGTATCGTAAAGATCATGTCCAACTCTATATTTGAAAAATAAATGAATTTCTTCAAATACTTTAACAGCAATTATAGTATTTTTATTTGTGTATTTTTATATAGACTACTTAAAGAACTTTTGAGAATAATCCTGTGAGATAAATGGAGAAGATATCAGATCCATTTCTTAGTGAAAGCAATGGTTTAGTGTTCTGGTCTTGCCAGAGTCAGACAATTGATGAGTGGCAGCCAGAAAAAGAATGCAGGCCTCCTTGAAAGGACTTTACTGCCCTTTTATCCGTCGATAATTCCACACCTGTATTCACTCCCAAATCTGTGAATCCCAAGAGAACATAGTTCCCGCTCAATTATCTGCATCAGCCAAGGTATAGGCAAAAGAGTAATTTATATTTCAAATCATCATTTTGAGTCATGTTCTGGTGTGACAGCATGCCCAGGGTAGATGAAGGATCCCTGAGATCAGCCACATCCATCCCTGGGGCTCAGCTACAGTAGGTCAGAAGGAGGAATGTAATTCATTAGAGAAATAACAAGGCTGCATGCATGCATCTGACTTGCTAATATCGGTTCCATGATGATGGCTGAGTCCACCTACTTCATAAGCCAAAGTGCTTTCTCTCCCCAGTGTAATGTGTTCCCACAGGTGCCTTTTGATGTTTACAATCCAGAGTCAAAGCCATTGTTAACCCAGATCCAGATCTTCTCCTATTCACATTACCAATTTATACTTGAATGCACATTTGTGGCCTGTCATTAAATGAACCGACTGGCAATTTCAAAAGATTGAAATGAGGCTTTAAATAATGAAATTTCCTGAATAAATCTCTGATGTGTACAAAAAGTTGTGCTTTGGATTTCATTTTCTGCCTTTATAACTCTCAATTTTATTAGTGATGTATTTGTTCATAGTTTTGCTTTTTTATACACTAAAGCCTGAATTCAAGCTTTTGATGAGAAGGAAATTAGGCCTAATGTAAGAAATTTTATCTTGTAGTTCCTTAACGACCTGACATGATTCCAGAGAGTATATTTTCTTCTGGAGGGAGCATGGGATGATAATGCTGTTGGACACATTCAAATAAAATGAACATGCAGGTTTTGTTGGGGGTAAGCTATGAGACTTCTTCTTCTTTTTTTTTTTTTTTGCAGTACTGGGGATCAAACTCAGGACCTTGCGCTTGCCAGGAAGGCATTGTGCCACTGAGCTACATCCCTGGCCCAAGACTTCTGACTACTGATTGGCCTAACTTTTGTTTTGAACCCAAGTCCATTTGTTTAACAAAAAGTAAACAAATCTAAAAATCCACACATACACTGCAGGGCATGTCCTGAATTCCAACCTGGATGGGACTTTGGCACCACCTGGGCACGTGAACATGTGTTTGGAGAGAGAATGGTAAATCTGATATCAGCCTGGGCACAGGAATGTGTGTGATATCTTATGTCCTTTCTATCCAGGTGGAATGGGATTGGGACAGACACCCAATTTGCAATAAGGTGGCTTCAGTTTCGCATCTGGCTCTGCTCTTGCCTGGTGGTGTGGTCCAGGCCAAACATGTATCATACAGTATCATTTCATTCCTACCTCAGGATGGGTGAGGCGGATTGGATGAAATCCCAAGTGTCAAAATGCTGCTAAACATGGTTAGCTAGGGAAGTGAGAGAGGAGACGGAGCCGCTGTGTTATTTGTTCTTGTGGCTGAGTGAGTAGTGAATGTTAGCCAGGCACTGTCCTGAGCTGAGCTGAGGGGGAAAAGTTGAGTATCAATATTGGAATATATTTCAAGCTTTTGAATGTTTCTTGAGGGAGATACTCCTTCAAGTAAATGTTTTATCTTGGTAGTTAAAAAATTCCTTCAAGCCACTTTTTCACAATGAGATATTTCACAAAATGAAGCTATTGAATTTTATGCTCAGTTAAAATGGGGGGCATGTGTGGAGGGAAGAATATGGAACTGATATCAACATGAGTTTTAGAGGGGAAGTTTATTGTAAAAACTTGCATTAACACAATGCCTTATGGTAGGCTAAGGACTTTGGGGCATATTTCCTTTGGCTCTTCATATTACCCTAGAAAGCAGATATTAATGTGCTAACTTTGTCCCTAAAATATAGACGGGAAATGAGACAAGTTCATATAAAAGGCTAGTAGCAAAGCTAGAATTTCATAATAAAATAAGAGAATAACAATAGTTAATACACTGTGTATTGTTATCTTCAAAGTAGTTATTCAGAGTAGATGATATAAACCAAAAAGATTCTTACAAAAAAGAAACAAACAGATAACAGCACAAAACTTTCTTTTCAACCATCTAAAATAAACTAGTAGTATAAATGAAACAAAAGAGCATATATATTAAAATATTTTTGTGGTTTTTTTTTTTTTTTGGTATCGGGGATCGAACTCCAGTCCTTGCGCTTGCGCAGCAGGTGGTGAAACCACTGAGCTAAATCTCGGCCCTATATTAAAATATTTTTGAAACAACAGAATACTTAATTTGGGGTAGTATTTGAATTTCTCCCTAATTCCTATTTATCTCTCTTCTATTTTGCTCTTTATGTGTATGTTTATATATATTTTGTGTTTCTCATATAAGAAAAACCATGTGATATTTGAAGTTGTGTATCTGACTTATTTCACTTAATATTATGTTCTCAAATTGCATCCATTTACCTACAAATGCCTGTACGAATGCCATTGTGTATAAATACCACATTTTCCTTAGCCATTCATCTGTTGATGGAGATGTACTGTTTCCAAGATCTAGCTATTATAAATTGTGCTGCTATAAACATGGGTATGTGTGTATCCCTGTAATATGATTTTAACTCTTTTGGGAAGATACTTAGAAGAGGGGTAGCTGGATCAATGGAATTTTTAGTTTTAGTTTTTTGAGGAATCTCCATACTGGTTTCCATAGTGATTGCACTAGTTTACATTCCCACCAAAAATGTAGAAGGCTTCTTTTTTCCCCACATCCTTGCCAACATTTACTATTACTACATTTTGTTGAAGATAGCTATTGTTTCTGGGGTAAATAGTATCTCAGTGTAGTTTTTTTTTTTAGTTCTTTTATTGGTACATTTTAGGTATACAGTTCATTTACATTTATCATTGGGTGTTTGTACCTGTACATGATGTATCTTGGTTCTGATTTTTTTCCCCATTATCTGTGCACCCTTCATCCCCTCTATTTACATCTATCTATTTACATAGATTTCATTTCCATTTTTTTTCTTTTCTCATAGTTTTTCCTTTCCCTCTTTTCCTTTCCCCTTCCCCTCCTTTCACTCTTTCATCTTTGGACATTTTTTCCTATTTCAAATTATCAATTATTCATTTTAATCATTTTAGCCCTTGTTTACACTATCAGTTCTCACACTAGTGAAACTATTCAGTATTTACACGTGTGCCCTATTTATTTCACTTAAGAGTATGGCCTCGATATGCATCCATTTAGCTATAAATGACTCTACTTTTTTGTTCTTTATGGCTGAGTAGTACTCCATTTTATTAAAAAACCACATCTTCTTTGTCCAGTTTCCAGTCGATGGGCACTTGGGCTGCTTCCAAGCTTTAGCTATTATAAACTGTGCCACTATGAACATGAGTGCACATATATCACTGTGGTATGATTCTTTTAATTCTTTTGGGAAGATAACCAGCAGGGGAATAGCTGGGTCAAATGAGAACTCTAGTCCTAGTTCTTTGAGGTATCTCCATACTGACTTCCACAGTGGTTGCACCAGTCTGCACCCCCACCAACAATGGAGAAGGGTTCCTTTCTCCCCACAACCACACCAGCACTTGTTATTTGTTGATTTCTTGATAGCAGCCATTCTTTCTGGGATGAGGTGGAATCTCAGTGTTGTTTTCATCTGCATCTCTCAAATGACCAGGGATGTGGAACATTTTTTCATATATGTGTTTGCTGCTTTTACTTCCTTGTCTGAGAAATGTCTGTTCATTTCAGATGCCCATTTTTGAATTGGGTTTTTAAATTTGGGGGTCTGATTTTTTTCAATTCTTTTTATATTCTAGATAGTAGTCCTTTGTCTGAGGTACAGCTGCTAAAAATTTTTTCCCATATTGTAGGTTGTCTGTTAGCTCTGTTGGTGGTTTCTTTTGCAGTGCAGAAGCTTTTAAATGAGATCCCAGTTATTGATTCTTTCTGCTAGTTCCCGTGCTGGTGAGGTTTTGTTCATAAAGTCTTTTCCTATGCCAATGACTTCAAGAGTTCTACCTAACTTATCTTCCAGCAAGTTCAGTGTTTCTGTCTTAATATTTATATCTTTAATCCACTTCGATCTTAGTTTAGTGCATGGTGATAACTATGGGTCTAGTTTCAATCTTTGGCAGGTTGAAATCCAGTTTCTCCAACACCATTTATTAAATAGGCTATCTTTCCTCCAATGATGGTGGTTGGCTCCTTTGTCAAAGATGAGGTGGCTGAGCATGTCTGGAGTTGTTTCTGCATATTTTAATCTATTCCACTGATCCTCAGGTCTGTTCCCTTGCCAGTACAATGCTGATTTTATCACAGTAGATTTGTAGTATAGTTTCAAGTTGGGAATTGTGATACCCCCAGCCATGTCTCTGTTGCTTAGAATTGCTTTAGCTATTCTAGGTCTCTTCTGGTTCCAAATGAATTTTTAGATTGTTTTCTCTAGTTCTGTGAAG